>NW_025782563.1:0-35007 GCF_021130785.1 Homalodisca vitripennis
ACTCAGCTTTGGGTTTTTCAAAACAATCTTGGGACCGGGGGGGTTTTTTTTGGGGGGGGGGTTTTGGGGGGGTTTTTTGGGGGAAAAAACCCAAACTAAATTGGAACTCAACCCCTGTGAAAAACTTTCCTGTTTGTCCGTGCTACTTTTAAATTTATCAAAACGACCATGGTCGGCCCTTGTTTTTATTTGTATCCAAAATATTGTTATTTTTTGGGGTTTTGTATTTCCAACATTGACTCCGAAAAAAAAGGTTTTTTTTTTAGCGATAATGGGAAAAATTTTTTTGGCGAAAAATTTCTTTAAAAACCTTTTTAGTATGCAAAAAATTTTTTGGGGATTTGGGGCAGTACCCCTGATTTTAATATTTACCCATCATTTAAAAAAACAAAAAGAAGAATGAAATTTAAAAAAATCAGTTTTAAAAAAATTGGAAAAAAACAATGAAAAAGTTTATAATAACTTTTTCGGACAATGGCCACCACACAATGAGACCGTTCAAAACTTTGTTTCACAAAAAAAAAACAATTTGCGAATTTTTCATTGCATCGCTGTTAAAAAAATAAGTAAACACCCATTTTAAAACTTGTTGATCACTGGGTTTAACCCTTAAATCACCTTGGGAAGGGAATTCCAAGTTTTTAGCAAACCCCGAAAACTTAACTGCATTCCCCAAAAACCTAAACAAAAAGGGGTAAATTTACATTTAAAAAACAAAGCAAACTCTTTATTTTTGGGGTGTAAAAACATAGAAAGTCTGCAAATCAGAAATACTGAAAAAAACTAATCAATAGCAAGCAAAATTTTAGAAAAAAATTAAAAAAAAAAGAAAAGGGGCAGAGGGGAGGAAGGAAAAAAAACGTAAACATAAAAATAAAAAATTTTGCAAAAATGCCTGGGAAACCCCTAAAATTTTTTTTTTTGGTTTTGTTGATTGATTATTCCCCCACCCCTTTTTACTCCTTGTAGTTTTTTTATCCCCCCAACCCCAATCCTCCCGGGCCCAACCTAAAAAGTTATACATATCAGTTTTTTTGCAATATGGATCGCAATCGCCTAAAAAATTTTTTCTGGGGAGGAAAAAAACATTTTTTAATTGATATATTTTATTTCAGATTTTTAAATAATTTTTTTTTTGTAAACAATAACCCAACCCCAAAAAAATAGCTAATTTTTTTGAATATTTTTAAAAGGGATGGGAAAATAAAAATTGTGGAAGAAAAATGATGAATTTTTTTCGAACATCAAAAAGTTTTAGGGTTTTTTAAAAATTTTAAAAGCATTTTTTGTTGTTAATAAATTATTTTTTTATGTTTTTAAAATTATTTTTTTTAAAAATTAAGTTGGATATTACATTGAATTTTGGGAAAATTTAAAAAATCAACACAAAGGATTGTAGGTTTGTTAAAAAAAACCCAACCCCCTAATTTTTTGGCTAAAATAATGAATACTTTACAGGCAATCATAAAAATTAGTTGAAAAAGATTTTGGAACTAATTGATTCTTTTTTCTTGCCCGGGACATTTAAAAAATTTTAAAAATTTGGGCCCAATCTAGTGGAAAAGTAAGATTCCCAAAATTGTTTACAGAAAAAGAAGTATTTATAAACCCGGAAAAAAACTATTAAAATTTAAAAATTTAGACAAATTTTTTCAAATTTTAAAACTTGAATTTACTATAAACCCAAATTAAATTGATTTAAAAAAAAAGAGCAAAAAAAGTGGGGGAAAAGTTTGTTTTTCTAATTATTTACAGTTTTAAAAAAAATTAAAGGGGAATTTTTTAATTTTAAAAAGGGAAAAATTTAAATTTTTTAAAATTTTTTTTTTTTTCCTTTAAAAATTTTAAGAAAAAATTCTTTTAATGCAAAAAAAGGGGTTTTTTTTCACTTCCCTAAAAAGAAAATTCCTAACCCCGATTTGATTCCCGGATTCTTTTAAGTGAAGAAAAAAAGGGGAAGAAAAAAGAACAAAAATGTTGTCAGAAAAAACAAGGTTGCCCAAAATAAAAGTTTTTTTTTCCCCCTTTAAAACCTTTCCCCAAATTTTTCCCAAAATTTTTCCCCCAAAATTTTTTTTTTCATTCCCCGGATTTTTTTAATATTTAAGAAATTTCTTTTAAAAAAATTTTTTTCTTCTAGATATAACGCGACGAAACTTTGGGTTTTACCCGGGGTATTTTTTTGGAAAGGGTTTTTCTTCCGGGGGCTTAAAAAATTTATTATTAGAAAAATAAAAATTTTTTTTAAAAAAACCCGGGGAAAAATTCATTAATTGGGGTATCTTTTTTTTTCCCCCTTCAAAAAAAATTAATCTCGACGAAAGGGGGCCGTCGTTCCCCACCCAAAATTGTTAATACGTGATAAGTTTTTCAGATTAGGTTTTTCATAAATTTGATAGTAGCCCAAAATTTAAAAAATGCCTTTTCCCTTTATATCTCCTTGGGTTTTGGGGTTTTTTCTTTAGGGGGTTTTATTTTTCCCCAAAAAATTTTGGGGCCCCCGGGGAAATTTCCCTCACCGATTGGACCCCAATGGAAAATTTTGGAAATTTTCGGTTAATTTCCCCCAAAACCTTTCGGGGGGCCCCCCCATTTCCAACTTTTTTTCTTTTAAAAATTTATTTTTTAAAAAAAAATTTTGGGGTTTAAAAAAAATATTTTAAAAAAAAAAAATTTTTTAAAACACTTTTTTTGGGGGAAAATCCCCTTCTTTGTTTAACTTAAAAGCTGGAAAAAGAAAAACAATTTTTGGGAAAAAAGGGGTTTTTCGTTTTTACAATTTTAAATGCATTTCTAATTAGGGGTTTTTGGTTGGCAAATTTTTCGGGTTTTTAAAAAATACACAGTTCCTTTATAACACCCCCCCAAGAAAAAAAGAATGGAGTAATCTGGCAAAAGCTCAAGGGCAATCAATTAACCTGGGCTAACCCTTCATTAAAGGGTTTTTTAAAAAAAAATTTGAATTTGGGTCCCAAAAAGTGTTGGGGGACCATTTTTTCCGATAAAAAATGAAAATTGAATACAGGATTGTTTTTGAGTCGGGAACTACTATTCTTTCAGAACCCAAATAATTTCCCATTTAAAAAATTTTCCCTTTAGGAAAAAAAGGACCCCCCATGGAGTCTCGAAATAAAAACGTTTCCATAACAAAAGACACTTTGGGTTTCTTGGGTTTCTTTTGAGGATTTATCCCCACCAAAACATGCAGAAAAGCCGATTTTTAAAGCTTTCATTTAATTTTAAACATCTTCATAAACCCAAAAATTACGCAAAAATTTGGGTCCCCCTCTGAGGGATAAAGTAATTTTCCACAAATTTCCCCAAACCCCTTTTTGGGGAAAACATCCCGTGAAGCTTGGAGTAAAAAGGGGGGGTATGGGTTTAAAATTTTTTAAATTTCTTTAATTCTTTGCAGCTTTTTTTTAAATTTTTTGTTCACAGTCCCCCGGGGTGATTTTTGGGGGGGAAAAAATTAAATCTAGGGTTTTTTTAGGGTTTAAAAAAATTTATTTGGGGCGACCAACTTGGGGTTTTAAAACCCTTTTTTCCTTTTTAAAAGGGGTTTTTTAAATTTCCCCCATTAGAGGGGGGTATCCGCCCCCATATTTACCATTACATTCTTATAAAAATACTTTTTTTTTTGTGATAAATTTTAATTTTTTCTAAATATCAATTTTCGATCTAAAAATTTTTTGGGGTTTTGAAAATAAAAAAAAATTTTTATTAAAACGTCACCATTTTTGGGGGTCAAAACCTTTAATTTTTTTAAACAAAGGTTTCTTTTGGGGTTTCTCTGAAAAAAATTTAAATTTAAATTTATAAGGGAATATTTTTTAAAATTTTTAATGCGACACACAATTAGGGGGGGCCGTTAGCCACCGTCGTTTTTACCCCAGAAAAACTCTTTTAAAACCGGATCGAAAACTAAAAAAAAATTTTTTAGAAACCAAAATTTGATAGGCCCTTAAAATTTTAAAAAACATAATTTTACCGTTTTATCTATTTTTTTTAAAGAAAAAAAAACCCAATATTGTCTAATAAAAAAATTTGGTAATCTTGGTAACCCCACCCCCCCCTTAATTAATTGATAACATCGCATTTTCAATCCCCCTCAGAAGGGATTTATTAATTTTTGGTGTTAATATAAAACCTCAAAAAAAAGTCGTTTTAAGTTTGGAAATTCCCCTTTATGTAAAACCCCCCAAATAACAATATTTTAAAAAATAATAAATTTTTTATAGCAAAATTTTTAAAATTGTATTTAATTTTTTTGTCTTTGAGGGTAAAGGAAAAAAGGGGGGAAAAAAAAAGGGTGGAAATTAATGATAAAAAATGCAAATTATGATAGTAAAAAAGTTTTTGAAATTTCAAGCCATTTTAATTTCCCCCGCTTCTTCTGGGTTTTAAATTTCCATTTAAAATTTTTAATTTCACTAACCCATTTTTAAATTAATAAAAAAATTATTTAAAGTTTTTTTTTTCCTTTTTACGTTTTGATTTTTTCAACTTCCCCCTTTACCCAAAATTATTTTAAATTTGTTTTAAAAATTTTAACCTATTTTTTTTTATAAAAATTAAAAAATTTTTCTTCTTTTATTTAAAAAATTTATGGGAGAAATTTTTAAAATTCTATTCCCAAAAAACAATTTTTTTAAAGTAATGGCCTTTATAATGTTCCAAATTTTAAGGGGGCCCTTTTGCCTTATCTGCAACAAGTAAATTCGAGGGTTTTGGTTTTCCCATAACCACCCGGGGTAATCCCCCCGCCTGGGCTGAAAAAATTTTGCGGACTATTCGATGTCCCCGTTCCCCTTTCATGGGGAATCTTGGTTCAGATCACTCTTTGTTTAACCTTCACCTTACTCCCTCACATCCTCCATGTTAAATTTTTGCTCCCGCTCCCTTTCCCTTCCAAACTCGCCTTTTCCCCCCGATAATCCCAGTTAGGGGAACTTCGCTTCCCGGGAATTTCAACATTTAGATCGTTGGGGGGTTTTCCCAAACGGGAAATTTGATTCCTTCCAGATACAAAATAGTATGTAATCAAACCAAAATTTTCCCTCACTCTTAAAACCGGGTTCCAGAAAGTTTTCCCCCAAAAGTTTTTATCCGGGGGTTGTAAAGGGATCCCCCCCCGGGTTTTCCCCCCAAATTAACCCGGGCCAACCTAACGATTCCCCTAATGCAGACTTAGATCATCACTCTTTTCCCATTTTAAAGCTTTTTCGTAAATCGCCAGAAAACAAAATTCCCCGTGAGGAAAAGTATGGATTTTTTGCTTCCCCCAAAACTACATTTCCTTGGTGTGAAAAAAGTGATAGGTGGCCTCCGTACTCACCCAAAAAAGCCCCGAAGTACCGACTCTTAAAACAGTTTGTTGCCCTATTTTTAACGATCCCGGGTATCTAAACCCAAGGGGCCTTAAACCTGTTCTCCCTTTTTTGCATGTCGTATCGTGTTCCCCCGGGGCAACAAAAATTTTCTTAAAAAATTTGGGGAGTTTCATTGAAGAATTTATCCCCCTTTTTATTTTTAAAAGGCTTTGTCCCAAACCCGGGAAACAAATGCCCTTGGCTGGGTTTACTTTTTTTGGGGGGTACTTTGTCCACGCTGCAATACCACTTCCCTTTTCTCATCCCTTTTACCCTCTAAAACACCCAAAAAATGAAGTATGTTGTCCTTGATTATGGGGATACTCCCCCAGCATTCAATTTTCTCCCCGGCCCCCCAAGGGAAAATTTTTTTCTTTTCCCCGGCCAGTTCCGCACGCCCCTTGGTACAGGAAAGTTAAAAAAACCCCTCCGTTCGTTCCAGAGGGCCGAACCTTAAAAAAACCCCCCTATTTATTGAAAATTTTACAAAAACAAGAAAAAGGGCAAGTTTTTTCCTTATTATAAATATTAGGGTGGTAATTTTTAATTTTTTTAACCGCCTTTTCCCCATTTTTTCAACAAAAACACTTTTAATAAACGGGAAACAAAAACTCATTCCCTTTTTATTTTTATTTAAATTAAAAAAAAAAATTTTCCCTTATCCTTATTTTTTATGTTTATACATTGTTTTTGTAATATTATACAAGTTTCCTAGGGAATCATTAAAAAATTTTTTTTAATTTTACTCTTGTCTTTATTTTTTTTATGTTCAAAAAGCAAAAATTACTACCATATTTCATCTAAATTACTTTTTTAACGTGGGAATTTTTTAAAAATTTTAAAGTTTGAAATTTTCCCCGCACAAAAAGAAATAAAAATTTAACTTTTACTTAAAGAGGTTTTTATGAGCCTAATTTATGTAAAAAGAAAAAGCAAAAAAGCAAAATTGATAAAAATTTCAGAAACAAAAAAAAAAATCCCATTAAATTTTTAAAAAAAAAATTTAAAAATTTTTTTTTGATAAATCCAAACCTAAATAACTTTTCTCTTTTTAAAAAAAGGGGGGTTTCTTTTAAATTTTAATTTTTTGAAACTTTAAATAGTACCCACCCCACAATATACAGCTACTTTTTTGAAAACTCTTCCCCCCAATTCCAATTTTGAGCAAAATGATTTTTTTAAGGGGAAAAGATGTGTCCCAACCCATTTGCATAAGCCTTGTTTCGAAACAACAAGGTATTAAAAAGAAAAAAAGGGTTTAATATTATTTGGCTAGGTTTGTGGCTAAAAAGAATAGAAAAATGTGAATAAATTTCTAAAAAAAAATTTTTAGTGGTTCACTGTTTTAAAAGACCAACAAACTTAAAAGGTTTTTTTAAAAAAATAGTCTTAAAAATTTTGAATTATTAATAAAAAATTTTAAACAATAAAAAAAATTAACTTTACGTTTTTTTAAAAAATTCAAAAATAATTAAAGATATTTTAAATTATGTTTTTCAGATATATTACAAAATTTTTGAAAACACACAAAAATGGCTTTAACTTTTTCCAAAAATTGTAAATTCGATTATAAGGTTAAAAAAATTTAGATTTTTACCCTTTTTTGATGAAACATTTTGTTTTTTCTTGGGTAAAAAACCTATTTTATTTTTCAACCTTCATTTCCCCTTACCTTATTAATTTTTTCATTTTTGAATCAAAATCGCTCTTGAAAAAAAAAATTTTTAAGTATTGAACTTTAAAATTTTTATAAATTAATAAAAAAATAAAAGTATTTTTTTCAAACCTTTCAATAAGTTTTTTCAATTTTAAATAAAAATAATAAAACCTTTATTTGAAATCGCCTTTTTTGATTAATACGTTCGAAAATTGATGTTATTTTTTAAATTTCAGTGATAGATAGATTGATTGATCCTCTTTGTTTTATTTCGTTAGCCCAGAGCAAAAACTTAGCATTTGATTTTGTTGTGAATTGTTAGTTTAGCTAAATATTTTATGTTAGTTTGGGATGTAGTTTATAATTGTATCAACACATTGCGTACCAATGTGTGGTTACAGAAAGTCATACAATATAACTATACCGGTATTATACTGCGAAACTACTCTATATTATTCCCACTTAAAATCATGGGTATGTATTTCTATCAGTACGTTTTGGTATTATCGTAGGCTATAGTTTAGAATAGTTTTTATTTTTAAAAAACCTACATGTGGAAAAACTATCTTATTAGAAATAATAGGCTTATATTGGACTTACTGTAAAATTTTTGACGACCTTTTCTTATATGTTGTCTCTCCAAAAGGATCGCGATGTCGGCGAAGAGGCATCTCTGCTCCTATCTGACTACTGTTATCTGTTATAAAGACTATTATTTGTCCCTCGTCTCTGATTCCAAAATTTTATTAACTTTATAAAATTTTATAAGATGAAGAACACACAACTGTAAAATTTAACAAATGGAATAAATGAATATTTCTTAGAATGAAGGTCCAAGAAAAAAGACATCAACATGGGAACCCTTAAAACTTTACTAGGTGCCAAAAAAAATACCATAGGACACCAATTTTTTTAGGATACTAAATAACGAAAAATTCACCAAACCTTCGAAGACCACCTCCAGGAAGACCCGTTAGTTTCCGCCTAGGAATCTCCACAACGAACGCATTTTCTCGTTATGGTGAATGGTGAAATGAACTATTACAACTCTTTGTCAAAAATATGAAACTCCTACATTAAAACAAACACATCATTTATTGACAAGACTCGGTGAGATTAAAGAATCACTTCCACAAATGACATTTTTGTTAGTGACTATTGATGTGCAATCACTATACACCAGCATTACCTCACAGTGGAAGATAAACATAAGTAAGTAACTTTATTCTTAAAACAATTAGGGCTATGCACATTCTATAATACCTAGGCACTAACTTCGTAGTCGCTTTAATTAAGCCGTTGGTACTAAAAATGAAATCATTTAAAATATAGGGAACAAAATTACTCTATAAGTCAATAGTACCCACAATGGGAAATACTAGGAAGCCACCTGTCTATGGCACATCCATTCATGGGGTAAGCTGGAAGATTATTTTCTGAAATCTCAGGCCACACCAACCTCTTATTTGGCTGAGGATTTGGATGGTCTGAATACCACAAAGTGAACAACCTCCATATTTTTTAACTTTTTCAGTACGAAACATAAATAGGATTTTCAATGTTTGATGCTAAATAGGCACTTTGAAATTGGAAAAAACATATTGTTGTTTTGTGATAATCTGAAAAAAGTTACACTAATTGTATCTTCGAATTAATTACTGAAAAAAATTAAATATAAAACGTCAGCAAGGGATGAAAAATATTTTTTTCAAAATTTTTTTTGTACTGACATGGTTTCAGTCTGGGTTCATGAAACGTAACCATTGCACCCTGGAGAGCTTCAGTGTGAACCAATATTTATATGTAAAATAAGTTACTTAAAATATTTTTTCTTTCATCTTTAAAATTACTATGAATTGTATCTAAAAATGTTTTCTAAAGGTGGATTTTACTTCTAAATTAGGCGGAGGAATAATAAGTTCATTACATCTGAATTTTTCATTCTGATTTTTATTATTTAAAAAGTGAGAAGAACCAAACCAAAACCACCAGTATTACACAAATTAAAAACAGTGTCAAATTTAATAAAATCATATAGATTATCAACCAATTCTTCATCGTTGATTTCGACTGGTAGATTATTTCCTGTTTCTGGAACAAGTCTTTCATAAAATCCATGGTTAGAATCTGTGAGGCACAGAGCTTCTAACAATTGATTTTAAGTCAGGCCTTTTATTATCAGAAGAAAGAGGTTTGCCGTTAGGATTCTTTGTGACTAAAGGGAAGATGGTGTGAAGAGGAACTTGAGTTCTTACTGGGATTCAGACCTCTTGGTTTCAAAGGGAGTTTTTTGATTTCTTTTTTTGGAGCCGTTTACTGAGGACTGATTGGGGTGAGGGGGTTGGTACTCAACATCCACTATTGTGTCGTGTACTTAAAATGAATTACATGACATTTAGGAATGACCTTTGTCTTAACACATAAACTTCTGATCTTTAACCATTCAACTTATCTCTCCGTCATATACACTCTTTCTCTATGTTTGTAAGAGCTGCGCAAACTTGAATCAGTAGTTATCAAATCTGTTTCCTTTATAGTAATGACTGTCAAATGCTTGCTTCTTTGACCTACATCCTTTTTATTTATTTCAGCAAAGGGCTTGTTGTGGGACATAAATGTAATTTCGTGGTCCTTCTCATGCTTTTTTCGTATTGTGGACAAAAATTCCGTGTCGTATATGGCAAAAAAACTGTGGCCTGGTATGGGAATATTTTTGCTTCCAATTTCTTTAATGTTTGTTTCTAAAGGGTTTTGCACTAGTCGCATGAGTAGGGAACTACCATTTTGGAAAATTCCTATTCTGGGCCACCACATGAGATCCAAGCACCACAACACAAATCTTTTCTATTTGTAGGATGGTCAGAAAACTGTATTTCAAAACGGCAATAGGACGATCCAATTTTCATCTGGTCCCCTTCCTCCTTGACATTCATTCCAAAGGTGCATTTGTTCCTTTTGACGAGGCACAGTCATGAACGCCTAAATTATAAACGGACAATTGCCTCTTATAATATGCTATTCCTGTAGGAACCTTTGGCAATGAGAATGTCTTCTGTAAATCAAAAGTTTTAAAACGGTGCATTCGCCGTTTTTAGCAAATTGCATGTCCCCGCTTCATTTCATCTCTTGCTGCATTTACTTTTCTATGGTGAAGCTCAGTATTGGCCAACACTTGATTGAGTTTCAATTTTTTTTTCTGCAGAGTCTAGTTCACTCTCAATCGCTTTCTTCTGGACATTATATGAATCGCACACTTTACAGGTGTCCTTATGAGGTGTCTTAAAACCTAAATTGAAGTCTTTGTAAAAGATTTTTTTCATACATTGACTGAGACACAGTCTGATCTTTAACATTATCAGCTTCCATTTTTTGGGGCATATAACCTATACATTAGACTTAAATTTAATTCAGCCCCTAAATACTTTTTGTTTGGATTATCTTTGCGACTGTAATGGCTAGTGTAGGCAGGAAAAGATGATATATGATTTTTAACAGAGTTAATTCGTTCATCTGATAGTTTTGTTATGAGGCGTATGTTTACCTCTTTTGTCTACAACCTCACCACGACTAACTTTCATCAGTGAGCGATGAATCTTCGCGCTATCTATTTTAAGTGTTTTTATAAACATACTTTTACAAATCCTGACATCAATATTTTGACATGGCAAATAATAGTAACGAGTGAATTCTCTCTTTGAATCATCAGAACCCTTTTTTTCAAAAGCATTTCGAACTTTAACAGACCTACCAATAATAGCAGTCTGTGTATCAAATGACCCTGAATTCCAAAAGAGATCAAAAAACTTTTTCCTTTCATCAATATTAACTTTTTCAGCGCATTTCATTCTACATTTACAGTCAAAACGGTTCAAATATTTTACTTGCAACAGGATTACCACTAGTACTCTCATAAGCTTTTCTGAGTTTCGATTTATCTTTCTAATATTTTTTTTCCACTTAGCTGGATCTCCGTAGTTTCTCTTTCTTCTCTTCTTCTCGGGTGGGTTTTCTTCTGTTGCTACGAGTGTTTCCTGTTCTCATTTCTGATCCATCTGCCCCAACATCTTTTCCATCCTTCTTCTTCTTCTTCTTCCTTTTTTTGCTTAGAACCACATGGGGACATCATCTGCAACATTAATGCCAATATAAAGCATGTACAAAGCCAACAATATAAAATAGTCCTATTTTATTAAAGTATGGTGTAAAAGGATTACTGTAGTAATAATGTACCAATATATACACACACAAAAAAACAAAATAAGGTTTGTGTTTAATTAAAAAAATGAATTAATTAATCTATTATCATTGTCTATAAGCTTTATAAAAATCCAGGGGCAAACAAACAATCAGCATTTTTACAATTCTCGTCTGCCAGAATGAACTAACATCATTTAAATATCTGAAACACTGTATGCCAGAGTGAACTAACTCCAAAATCCCAGTTATGACAACAGATAGTATATCGTGCATTGCAGATATCTGTTAACAACACTATTGAAAGGCTACAACATTAATAGGTTACAAAAAACACAACCACAACAGCTGATATTATGGAGGGAATAGTTAGTTCACTTTGGCATAAGATGAAATGCTAATGTACACTAACCTATTGCATATAATTGAAATGACCTTAGATAATTAGTAAATGTGAAATATTACCTTCACTACTATCTTCAGCATGTTGAGGTGGGATGTACTCGTCGCCAGAATCTTCAAATAAGTCGGATAAACTGGAGTTTACTCACTATTTATTAAAGAAGAGGATGCACCATGAACCAACTCTAATGCGTCAGCCATGTTTTTCAGGAGTTAGTTCAGTCTGCCACACAAACAAAATCAAAATTCCCCGTATGGTAAACAGAAAAATAAAATTTCCCTCACAAACTCAGGCTGTTTAATATGGTTCTCTCTGGCATGTGAATGTATTGTATTTTATAAAGTAAGAAATGACATACCGGAAAAACATTGAAATTGGAGTTGGTTCAGTTTGGCAATCAGACCATCCATTTATAGATGATATTTTCATGATATGGGAACATGGTAATTCTTTATTGGAACCATTTCCAAAACATCTCAATACATTTGCGTTTCTTAAATTTACTTGGAATTTTTCTCCTAAAACTGTAATCTGTTTTGACATAGATATTTTTCTATAACGCGGCTACCTAAAAAAAATTTCATGTAAAGAAAAACTAATACCATGCAATACCTGCACTATAACAGTTGCCATCCTGTTAACATTAAAAAGTTCATACCAAAAGGTTATGAATCCGAGCCAAAGAGTTGTGTTTAAAAAACTCGGATTATCGTAATTAAATAGAAAAATTATCTTAAGCATTCATTGCTAGGAAATATCCTGCAAAGATAATTAAAAATCAAATTCACGAGCCTAAAAATATAAACAGCAACACCGAGTAGGAGAAATTATACAGACGATTTTTAAGTTTATTACACAATACTTTCCTGGGCTACATAAAACCAATAATATCTCATAAACTGCTTACAACATTTTAGAATCAGCTTCCTTGACACGCAACCTGTTTTCAAGGGATTTTCAAAACCCTCTTAAAATTATATTTATCAATGCCCCTATTTGAAGAACCGTCTGGTGCGATCTACATTATTGCCTAACCAAATTCCACAATTCCAATGCTAATACAAAAACTGCTTAGGTTGTCATTCTTGCGAAGACAAAACGTTGTGCTACAAGCAAATTTCTAAAATCCTCTAAGTAAAACAACTGATTAAAACATATTCAAATTTCAAATATCAACCACCGTAAATCTAAGAATGTAATCTATCAGTTGTTTTGCAAAATTTTGTCCTAAGGACTATATTGGTTTATCTACAAATCTCTTACACATAAAAAATGAATAACCATCGGTCTTCATCTAACAGGCGAGACGGAAAATTGGTTTCCACAACAAGCATGGGTCACAACGACAAGATTTAACAATTGCTAATCAGTAAAATGGATTTGTAAAGTACCAGAATATTCTTCCCAAAATTAGATAATTCAGAACAAGGACTATCTATTGATCACTAAATCAAAATTACCTTTTGATCTAAGTAAGTGATGATCTGTTCATAATTGTCTCAATTATGTAAAACAAATAATAGTTAAAATTCATTCTATGTACTTGTTTTAAATTTGAATTATATATGTACATTTAAAAACTACAAATATTGTTAAAATTTAATATTTATTTTTATTTTTACTTGAGTAGAAGACATTTGTAGTTTGTATTATAATATTTAAGACAAAATGCAAAAAATGTTTTTATAGTGCATCAAGGAGTATATCAATTACAGAAGAACATTTAATTTAAAGTAATATTAAAATAATGTAGCTGATACGAAATATTATGTGTTTAGTTTTTATTTTTTGTTTGTTCACATTATTATCTTTTACATCCTTTTTGGCGACAATTTAGTCAAAATTTAGTCAAAATATTAAAGGATTGTGAAGAAGTATTTTTCTTGATATAATATACCGGGTGAGTTTTTTTAAAGTGACCTCAATAGCAAACTTTTTAATTACAATTGAACAAGTTCCAAATTTAAAGTGTGGTGCTAAGTCGTGTAATTAAAAAGTTAGCTATTGGATCACTTTAAAAAACTCACCCGGTTATATATATGTGGTTATATATATATATATATATATATATATATATATATATATATATATATATATAAATATATATATATATATACACTAGACTTATTATAAATAAATCAGGGAGGCGGCATATGTCAGTTTCCCAATATAAATTTAGATATTTTGTTTCGATAGGGTTGGTAACAAATGTTTAAGGAGATATTGTCGAATTAATTGGAAAGCTAATTAGAGGTGTGTAAATTTAGTAATTCTTAATTTAGTGTCACCTTACACCGATAATGCTCGTAGTTTATAATTTATTTATTTTTAGAATATGAAACAATAAAAACACTGAGGATGAATGTTTTCAAAGACAAAAGATAATTGGGTTTGAATCTAATTGAAGATCCGTATATAACTCGTGTCGTCAAAAGCATATTTAAATTTAAACTAACCGATGTTTCATTTGAAATCATAGCCTACCTATATTTACCAAAAAATATCCAAAATGATAAAAAGAATATAGAATAATGATTGTTATTTGAGTTATTCTTGTTTACAGAAAGTCTTAAAAAGTTGGTATTCTAAAGCACTATCAGTACATGGATGTACGAGTATAGTCGTAATAAAAACCTATAGGAACTCATTATGTCAAAACAGCTTGATACCTGATATTTGTTGCTTCCCGTCTTGTGCAAACGTACCTTAGCTGGTTCAAGTGAATTGTATTTCGACACCGATGTTGTTTGCCTTGTTCCTACTCAAAATATATTTTTCTATAGTATTGTAATTTAGTAATCGGGCTAAAGCGGTCGTGCTCGCTTATGCGTTGACGGATTTCGTTTAAAACAAGTACCGTTGGAATTATAATATAAATTGGAAAAATAGTGGGTATCTTGTAAATGTTTTGTAACTATAGTGGTGCTTTTGTTATTCGACTTAAACAATTTCAACACTCACCATTTTGTAAACAATAAAAGCGAATCACACAATTTTTTTTGAAACCTATTGTGAAAAGGTTTGTATCTGTGGCTTTACTAGTTCTAAAGATATTAATGTATTTATATAAAGTATTAAAATAGTAGTCCAGCGGCCTATATTTATGTGACGTTTTTGTTTGAACTCATAAGTACAATCAGTTACAGAAGTATGTGACACTCTTTTCTAAACACCTTGTGTGTATTATAATGATATCTGTTCTTTTTAAAACTCCCAAATAAGTTGAAACGTACAAAATTTGATCTTATACATGACTTGAGTGCGTTCGTTGGTAAGCTTAAATCGCTTATATCGTCGTTGCAATATTGTGACATGTAAAAGTTTACAACATTACATCAAAGTCAATTATTTATATACCTAGAGAAAGAGTCAAAAGTGTTCTTGATTGCATACCATTTCCTATGTCGTTTGTTAGAAAATCTTCTTTTTATCTCGGAAGGTTTCAAGATATCGGTGGTATTTTAAATCCCATGAGAAATTTCCGATCATCAAGAATTGGCAAAGAAATCAAACTTGTAATTATCTTGGCTAAGTTAATTTTCCAAGTTGGTTGCTACACAATTTCTTCTTTCAATATGACGGTCGCTAAAACTAAAAATTCACAATTCTGTTATTTTTTTAAGTCCAGGGAAAAATTGTTTTTCTACAAATGTAGTTAGAATCCTGTACTTATAAATAAACATAACAAAATTTTTTCATTATAATAAATAACTATACTAATGAAAAGGAGTTGACAGATCAGGAAGAGCATGCCCTTACAATCAAAACTGCAAGACTTATCCGTGCAAACACAGAAAATATCATAAACAGTTAATCTGTCTCTCAGAGTAATGTTCTAGTAATATTATTTATTTATGTTATAGAGAATAGATAATGAATGCTATGGACAAAGTTTTTTATAGTGGGAATATAACGGTCTCTGACCCAAGTTGGGGAGAGACTGAGCAATACCCCCTTAGGCAGTCGATCGATTTGAACATTAAAAAAGGTTTAAGGTTCGTGTTGAACTATCATCTGGTATTAAGTGCATTCAATTCTATTGATAAGTTCATCATGAGCCGTTGGGAACTTTGACAATGAAAATAGGGCTATATCTTCTCTTGCGGTTTTCAGTGGGATACAGTTCAGATTCTTGTGTATTTTGCACTTTTTACGATATTTTTTCTGAAAACAGGAAAAATATAACAATTTTTTAATCATTCAACAAGAAATTGCATACATATTTATTGACTAAACGTTAACGAAGCTTATCCATAAGGTGGCTAGCAAAATTTTATCTTCTGTCGGACTTCTCCGCAAGATATCTCGAGAACAAAGTGGCCTATAGTTTTGAAATTTTGGGATTGGAGCTTCATTGTATATATAGGAAACACTGAGTTCGATGATGATACATTTCAATCTTGTGAGATTTGTGCTGAGCATTAATGGAACATTTTTACACATCTGGGTCTTATGGGTAACCCGTGATGGCAAATGAGAAAGTCGGGAAAAATTATATGGTATTTTATTAGTTATACGATTATTTGGTGGATTTGATTGATAAGACTTTCGGTTACATTCCGTCGAATCCTTTCGATTATTTCAATGTAATCAGTGTGTATTTGCTTATAGACAAGAATAGAATGCGATGATGGTGCAAAGTCTTTTACTCTTGATATTTTAAGAATGAATTGAATTATATACGTAGAATGTTGTATATATGGGTATCACTAAGAGTTCTGGAAAAAATATTTCTTCAGGTTCTGTCTGTCTAACTGCCTGTGTGTTTGTTTCCCGCTAAATATCTCCAGAACGAATTTAACATTGTGGGACTTGCAGTTTTACATGGAAATATCATTTATTTATGCATAAGCAAACGCCGTGTTTGATGATGGACATATTCCTTGAAGGGGTTTGGCTCATCATTTCTGTGGTTTAACTGTCCAACAAAAATATATCGAGAAAGATTTTGGCTTTGTACAAAAAGTGTTCCCTTCAAATTTATTTTTAAAATATACAAGAACTTAGTTCTATGATGGTGCATGTCCATCCATGATATTTTGCTGAGCGTCATTGACCACCACTCAATATGCTTGCACAGTTTTTCCTTTGTCTCCCGGATAAACATTTCTATTCCGTTTGTTAGTCTGCACATCCAAGATTGAAATGAGCTATTAACAACTCGACATTTTTTCATGCAACCTAAACGAAGCTTGCTACACGTGGGTGGTGTACTCCTACCTCGTTTTACAATTCTTTTGTCACATGACATTCGAAATAGTTTCTCTGGAGACAGAGAACATAAAACATTTTAAAACATTCTACAACGGATTATAGCCATTTAAATTAATAATTTGGGTCATCTTGAAGGCCCGAAATTCGATGACACCTCCTTGTTGGAAACACCAACTATTGCGGGCCATGTAAGCAACATGAAATGAGAGAGGAATACGGACATGGAGATTGCTCCAGTGACTATTGTTGACGTCACTTATTTGTTGAGATAGTGTATTTACGAGACCACCGTCATACTGTAAAAGTTTACTTGGAGCTCATTTGCTTTCGGAAACTGGTGTAGTTGATGTGTGGATTTCTAGTTCAATAAACCATTAATCTGACAGGTTATTTGGGGAACGTCTCGGTATACAGGATAGTTAATGCTAGGAGAGATCAGAGCTACATGGAGCTGTGCAATTTTGAATTATTTAACTTGCGTGTCAATTGGTAATGGCAAATTGAACAAAAATCAAAAACCGCTGAGAAGGAGGCTAGAGGAGTATTCTTTTGTTGGCATGGTTATGTAAGGTAAGGACATACGACATAAAATTGGCATCGTTTTGTAAGTGAGATATAGTTTCTATACCCATACCTCCACCGTGGTTGGACATATTAACCACAGGAAATTATGAAGAAGTTAGGACTGTTTATGTGGAAATATTAGTAGCCTTACTCCAAAGTGACAATAAAGCAATATCCATTGTACTAGTTGTTCAATAACATCATTGGTCCATTCCATTAAAATTCCTTCCAGAAATGTGAATGTTAAAAAAAAACCTACAATTCCAGTGCTACGTCTTATGGTTTAAAGGAACTACCTTATATAATATATATATATATATATATTATATACTATATATACTATTATTTATATATATAATTCTTTAGCGGACACCTGGTTTAGTTAATAACGGGAAATTTAGTTACAACATAAAACATTAAAGGAAAATAATTATTTTTGATTTACACGGGTCGTTCATCACGGTACTTGTAATGGGGGTAGCACAATTTCTGATTAGGGTAATATAACTATTTGGTCCAATCTTCCCCCCTGATGGTATTCGTTTAAATATGAATGTTGCCTCTTGAATGAAAAGAGCAGCTCGAGTCGGTATATTACAGGGTGAGTTTTTTAAAGTGATCCAATAAGCTAACTTTTTAAGTTACATCGACTTAGCACCACACTTTAAATTTGGAAAACTTGCTCAATTTTAAGTTTCACTCAGGGATAACACTTTCAAATTTTTTGAAGTATGGCCGCCATTTTTTTCCCAATATGGCGGTCAACTTTAAAAATCTCTTATGGAACAACCCTGTATTTTATGTTGTTTTTAGATTCTACCCAAACAAAATAATACCATCTTTTGACTTTTGAGAGTTAACTTCAATATCTCTTAATGGTTCAGGAGCTACGCTGGACTGGAAAGTTTCATAATTTTTGCCAATATGGCGGCCCAACTTTAAAATATTTGATGGGAGCACCCTGGTATTTTATGTTGTTTTTAATATTCTACACTACAAAATAAGACATTTTTGACATTGTTAGAGTTTTTCTGTATCTCTTTAATGGTTCAGGAGCATACGTTGGACTGCAAATATAGGGAAGTTTTTTTTTCGGTATTTTTTCGGTCTGATAGATAAAAAACTTGGCAGTCCACGATAGCCTCCTGAACCATTAGACGATACAGAGAAAAAACTCTAAAATGCAAAAAATGGTCATATTTCTGTAGTGTAGAATTTAAAAAAAACAACATAAAAATACCAGGGTGATGCTCCATCCAAAATATATTTTAAAGTTGGCCGTCATATTTGGGCAATAAATTTATGAATAACTTCCAGTCCACGTAGCTCCTGAAACCCATTAGAGATATTGAAAAATCTCTCAAAAGCAAAAATGTAATTATTTTTGTTGGGTAGGAACTCTAAAAAACAACATAAAAATTTACATGGGTGTTCCATAAGAAGATTTTAAAGTTGACCGCCATTACTTGGAAAATGGCAGGCCATCTTCAAAAATATTTGAAAGTGGTATCCCTGAGTGAAATAACTTAAAATTAGAGCAATGTTCCAAATTTAAAGTGTCGGTGCTAAGTCGTGTAAATTAAAAGAAGTTATGCTATTGGATCATCTTTAAAAAAACTCACCCTGTATATATATATATATATTAAAGTAGGATTAGTAATACTGGGGTTTCCTGGCCGCAACTTTCGGTAGCCGACCAGAAACAGCAATGTAAAATACTGTTTCAATGTGACCATCAAAGGAAGCTGAGAAATAAACACAGCAAAATCTCAATGAAAAATTTTAAACCGAATCTACAGTCGTTTCGTCTCCCAAAAGTCGATCGGTACATTACTATCTACTCCTGTGCGAATGCAAAAATTTATAACCAAAAATCTACAGCTCGTTTTGCTTCTCTACTTTCTTTAAGCTGTGCTTTGTAAAATGTTGTCAAAATTCTGCTACGAATAAAACGGATTTATCTTGAATAAAAATTTTAATCAATTTTTAAAACATTTTTACTAAAAAAACATACTGTATACTTTAAATAAAATAACTGCTTTTCTACTTAAATAATACAACATGAATAAGCTCCACCCAAGCTCTCTTCAGTTTCTAGCATTTCAAAAAACTTAATAAAGAAAGGACAATATATTAATACGAGTTCTAACGAATTACCCAAAACATTTTAAAGAACAGTTGAATACTTTTCCTTAAATGATACAGAATTCAAAGAACTTTCGTAAAGTCTTTTGCAGAAAAAAACGTCTATTGGAGTGTTTTTACTATCGGCCAAAAAAACTAAAAAAGTTAAGGGATTACATATTTAATATAATTACGAAAAGATATTGAAGAAGAAAGTAAAAAATAAAACAAAACAGAGAGTTTTCATCGTTTTTTTTATGACATTTTTCCCATAATTTTACGTTCTTTTCAAGATAATCAACGGACTTAATATGATGAACTTTCTTAGGGAATTTTTGTGAGTCATCAAGATTTTATCAACACAATTCATTAAAGAGCATTTATAGGAATTTCATTATTATTAGAACTATAAGCCACATTTTGTGTTGAAAACCACAATGGTATTACTGTAGATAATATTCCTTGTGATTCCTATGAACGAAAGGAATCACCAACTATGGTTACTCAAAACAGTAACTATGAACGTAGGGGAGGGACTGCAAGTTTTAGAGTTAAAGCTTTATTTCTACAAAGTTAATTATGTTATAAATTTTCTTTATCTTTAATAGTTCTTCTTTTCCAGTAAACAATCAAAGTGTAATTTTTCATTTTTTGTTTTAATTCTTTAAATCTTTTTTCTCAATGTCCAAAACAGTCAAAAATTCTGTTCGGCAAGTGTAGCTTTACAATCTTCCAACTCAGGCAATTTATTGGTAAACCCGAATTTATCTTTCATTTTCTCCAAATTCAAAAATTTTGTATTTCTTCCTTTCTTCCAATTCATTTAACTGTCTTATACTCTTTAAAAACTTACATTCTCCAATTATCATTTAACATCCTTCAAGATACTCCATTTAAATAGAAAAAATTAAAAGACGGAAAATTGACAATTCGCTAACCTTCACTTCGAGAAGTCGGGCGAGAAGTGGTGAGTATAAAACCGCATTCTTTTCTAGAGGTTTCTTCGTTTTAAATTTCTCCCCAAAATGTACTATAAAATCATCGGAAGGATTTCTGGGTTCAAAAATCATAAACCAAATTCAAACATCCTAGCATAATGAAAAAAATACAGGTAATATTCTTTTCATAATAAACGTGTGTATTTTCGGGATACCTACACAAACCTAAATGTATTCTTTGAAAAGGAAAATAGATTTTGTCAATGGTTCCAAGAGCATAAGTAAAAATTTTTTATTCTGTTTTCTAAATTTCTTGGGAACAAAATTTTTGTTTGCTTCTGTGTCTCCATATTGCAATTTTGTAAGCCAGGTTTTAGTTCCCAAATGTGTGTTAATTTATTTCGAAATTTTCTTTAGGTTTAGGTCCTTATCTAACAAAATTAAATTTACACACCTCTACAAATATGAATTAGATATCTTTTTATCGATAATTTCTCCTCTATTTAGAACCACTTGTATACTAGTTGGCATTATTCTCTTCCATTTAAACAAAAAGACTTTTTTAATAAATGGGAGATTATGGAACTAAAGTCTGCCGAGATATAAAATTTTTCAGCGCAAAATGTTTGTGTTTACATTTTCTATCAACAGACGATAAATAGAAATAATTTCATTCTATTGTACAAATATATTTAGAGATATTATTGTGTACGATTTATAGAAGATTATTACGGGAGAAATCGGGATTTTTTCAGTGGCGAAAGAAAGTGTATATTGTTTGAAATATTAGAAGCGAAATGAAAAGACGATAATAATGTAACATCATTAACTACTGGAATTTCTCTTAATATCGCTTCTTAATCACATCCATAGGCTAAAACTAAAAAATTTCTCAGACGACAACAACACACATAATCATAATCGCGGTTTTGTAACAGCTTTTTTTGAAAAATCCATATTGATAAATTCATATCGTTCTTTGAACCAGAAAATATTCTGTCAAACTCTTTGTTGTATCAATGGAATAAATAGGTCTATTCTCTAATAAAATTCACTTTAGGCATTGTTAATACATTTCCTTATTGATTACAGTAACAAAATCTTTCTTAAAATCTTGATACCATCTGTAATAACATGATTCTGATAAAGACACTACCGGAAATGTTTAAAATTTTGTAATATCATCTGGATAATATGAACCGTTCAAATTTTACTCTTGATGATTTTTTTACATTCAAAACTATTCGAACTTTGATAAGGATTTCTTTTTTTGTTTTCTTGATTTAGTTTCTGTCTATTCTGTTTGAATATACCTATAATAACGAACTTGGGATTGAAGATATTTCTTATTAAATGTTTGTAATATCGAAAACGAATAAGTTGTTTCCGGAAAATACCTTTTTGTTCAATAACAATTGCCATAAATCTAGAAAATTAAACATAATGTTTTGAACTTTTTCGTAATTTCATCAATCAACCTTACTTTATACTCGTGGAGTTTATAATCAATCATTGGGAACTCTAAATATTAAAAAATCTGTAAATTGTTATTTCTTTTCCATCAATCAGGAGCTCATAACATTTTTCCAGTCTGCAGTCTTTCAGAATCACATCATTCGTCTTCTGCTCTTATAAAAACTTAGATAAAATCCTCTCTCTATTGATCGGGAAATAGTAACATTTTCCAATAAAAATTTCCTAATCCAAACCAAAAATGAGATAAATTTCCAGCTGCTTCAAGAAACACCAAATTTAAAAATCTGGATTTCAAAGCCATTAGAAGTTTTGAGAAAATAACATCAACTTTTTGAATACGACAATAGTTCCTTCAACTAGATTGCTTTAATTGACCACAGTTTTCGAACTTCTTCTATCAATTTACTTGTGTTTTCTTTACTTCAATTCTTAGAAAATAAAACACGGTATAAAAAATTATCGATTAACTCTAAACATTATACAGTATCCAAGATATGTCTTGACCATTAATCTTGTTTTTGTCTAAAGTTCCTAGAATATATAAAACTGGAAAGTTAGACGAGCATAAAGTTATCTCTCTCAAAATCAAATATTAAACTCAGTGTTCTTTTATTCGGTTCATTCAAATGTTGTTTACTAATTGGATAGAAATTTTTTTAAACTCCGCCCTGTTCAATATCAACTAGCATACTTTTCTGTAGTCCACCACTTTAATAAGAGACGAAAATTTTTAAGAATTTTAAAAACATCGTTGTATCATTTCTTTCATTCGATCTTAATGCTACGTTTTTATAAGCAAAAGATATTAAAATTTTAGAGTAAAATTAATATTATAATGATTTAGTAGTCATTTTTTAATGATCTACTTCGTCATAGTCAGGGATTTCTTCTTCCTTAAATTTTGCGATCTCGGTCCACATATTTCAATAAAATTTGACACTGGATAGGTAGACCGCTATCTATAATATTGTTCCCAATCAACTGTATCTTTATTTTCCATCCAAAAACTTTTATACTCAAGTGCCTTGATAGAGACAAAGAACCAGAACAGGCACTCTATGATCTCTTGTAAATGATAATGTATATTTTCTTGATTATGCATACTCTGAATGATAAAGTTTGCATATCTTAGCAATGTTTATAACCAATTCAATTTGTTTACGTATAATCCTCATCACTTTATCTTCGGATAATTTCATATTTTTGAGGGAAATTATCATCCCAATGTTCTTTTTGTCAAATCTCTTTCGTGTTGCATTTATAAAAAGATCGAAAGCCACTGTAATGGTCCCGCCATTCTCTATTTATTAAGAAAAAATTTCAAACAATCAAATTTTTATTAAAAATGGCTGCTCTTTTTTAGGCGTTACATTCAGCCACATGTTTCCAGAAATTTCTCTTAAACTCCATTGATGTTTGCATAGTACTTTTATAATCGTTATGTTGGCAGTTTTCTCTTTACATCTCACCACAATTATATGAGCGCGCCATTTACAAAAAGGAAAAATTAGTCATCAATAGCCACATACCTTCCCATTAAATCTTGTTGTCGATGTTTATCAAATGTTTTATCCAACTCATCTTCTTTAAAATTTATTAAAGTTTTACTTCTAGTTTTATTTAATTTATCAAGATGTAAATCGTTAATGTATCTCAACATCGAGTTTTATCGATTCAATATTCTTAAAAGTTTTTGTGGCCATCTAAACTAAACTTATTCCAAAAGACTAGCTTATTTTGTATAACTTTCTTCATTAATTTCTCCAAAGTTTTCTTCTAGTTTAATTACATTTTTATCATGAAAGTACAAGATTGATTAGTAACTACTCTTTTAATAAAACTTCACCATTTTTTCTATTCGGTTTCATTATAAGAACCTCTTGAAATTTAGCGAAATGTTCCAAAAAGTTTGTTATTTTTCCCCCAATAATGATCGCCTTTTATATAGAATTGGATTGAAATTTTCCTCAAAATTATGTAAATTTTTCATCACAATTTTCTATAGATCTTTTTACATTCTCGCTTCAAGTTTTTCATAGAATTCAATTTATAGAATCTCTAAAACTAGTTGCTTTTCATTCTCGTAATTTTTTTTCTAGTTCATCTTAAACTTTTTAATATGATCTCTTCTAATTGAATCATTACAACAACATTCAAATGGATTAATTCCTTTTACTAACACCGCTAAATTTTTTTTCCTTTTAAAATCTAAGGGGATTTTTTTTAACATTGGGATCATGTAAATCAAAACAAATAATCGATTGTTTTCATGATAATTTTAGGGAGGTTTTAAAAAAATTTGTTCTTGTTAAACAACAACATCATGTTTGTCAATTACGCAGGTCGAACACGACAAAAATTTCTTTTTTTATTAAGCCAAACTAAAATAATTCTTTTCAACTTTGATTCGCGCTTCAGTAATTTCATCAGCTTTTTTCGATATAGTGAGACATTTAAATTGGTTAAATAATTTTTTTTACACCATCATCAAACTTCTTTTTCCAATGTTTTTATTTTTATCAGCAAACTTCATGTTGAATTCATGAAATTTGCAAGTATTGTTATCTTATTTTTTTCGGCTGCTTTTAAATAATCTTTCCAATCTCGACCAGCCAAAAACATATCTGATTCTGAAGGTTTTGTAATACAATTTTCTAACTTGTTATAAAAAATCAGTTTTCCCTAAAACTATCAAATATTCAAACTATTTTATCTACATTTTTGAATAAATTTGTTGTTCCAAATACGTCAAAAATTTTTGTGAATCCATTTTTTTATTAAGCAATAATTTGTTAACCAACTTCTTTAAAATCTTTACCATTACTCAGTTCATTCAACACCAAAAAACCTAATAAATTCCACACAAATTGGGGGATCTTTTTAGCTTTTGATCTGAGAATCATTGTAGTAGTAGACGCTTGATTTTTTCAAAATATTTTAATCGAATTCTATAGAGTGGTTTTGTCCTCGCAATTCTTCCATACGAATCAAAATAACATGCTTTCTTATCAGTTTTATAAATAACAAATACCATATGCGTATCCACTTCCATAACTCGAGTCTAAATTCACAATTTTTCCAGACATTCAAATATTTTTAACTTTTTCAAGGGTAATGTATCTCTCATGAAGATTCCTCTAAAATGTTTTAATTATTTTTGCAGATTTCTTCTCAATTCTCCGTATGTTAAATGTTTACATTTTTTTTTCAAGTTTGATTTCACGTTAATTCAAAAGTTTTTTTATCTAAATCCAGATCCTTGTAACATCTTCCTAAACTCTTTATCTAACCAATTTTAAAAAAATGGTTTCGAAAATAGGAAATCACAAACCTTTTTTTTAAACGATTGGAGCAAGCTTTACGAAACTGATAAAGAACAACCTTTTTAACAACTGGAAATTTTCTCTCAAAAATCTAATAAATCTTTCAAAAGTCCACCAATTTTTGAGTTCTTCTTTCAACTGATTTTAAGGAAAATTCTATTCTGGGTCCTTTATTCGTTTTTCTTATGTTTTTTCGAGTCCAGTTTTATTGTATTTGTCTATTTGTTTTAAAAAATAACTCTTATCTTCGCCATTTTTGTAGTTTGATCTATTTTAAATTGAATACTAACGGGTATTTTTTTTCTTAAAAAAGCGGATTTTTTTTTTTTCTTTCTGATTTTTTTGCTGAAGATTTACGTTCACCTTCCATTTATATAGTTAAAATTTCAAGTTCTCTTCGATTCCCATTCCTAGTTTTCTCTTCAAATAAAACATTGACTCCAGCTGTTGGAAGCGCAACAAATCTTTCACCTCTAAAACTAGCATCTTTTGATAAAAATCTATCCAAATTGCCTTAATCTTATTTGCAAAAATTTATCTGCGATATGTTCTGGATATTTGTGTCTCTATGTTTTGCATTAAAAAAAATACGTGGTTCCATATCAGCTTTGATCTAATTTATTTATACCCAGGAAGTCTTTTCCTACTTTTTAGTCTTTTTTCGAGTTTTTGTGCAGGCCCCCCCAGATATGATAACGTTGGTACGTGAGTATTCAAAAGGGTAAATTGTTGATAAAATCATTCCAAAAGTCCACTTCCTTCATATCATAGATGAACTTATTGCTGGCATAAAAAAGCGTTGTTTTAAAATATTTAAAATTCCCCATCGGTTTTTCAATCCCCCTTTCATCAAGTTTTGGGGTTTCGAAATAAAATCTTTTTAATTCGCTTTCTTTTCGTTCATAAAATTGGCTGTTTCCAGCCCTTTTTCTTGAGCATAATTATAATTAATAATTCCATCGAGTTCTGGGTCAAATCGTCGATATATCTGTATCTCAATCTTAAAAAATTTATACACTCGTATTTTTCCTCACACCTGATCCTTCGATTCTTTATTCCCCCAAATTTGGGGGTTTTAAAATCAAATTGAGATATTTTTTACCTTGACCCCTTGACTTTGGTGTTCTTAGTTGATGGATCATTATTTTTGAAAATTTGAATCAGATTTTTTCCATAAAATTTCAGTAGTATACTTTTTCAAGGTTCTTTCTTTCAGAATATAAAACCGTATTTTTGGAACATCAGTTTGCCTGTAATTTATATAACTTTTCTCATTAAACCTTGAGTTTTTCCCTTCATATGTTTTCTTCATTTAATATATGATATCCATCTTATGCTCACAAATTCACGGGCAAAATTTTCCCCAATTCATATAAAACTTTTTCTTTTTTTCTGTCCTCACTACAAAAAACCCAAAAATTTATCGATCCTTTGCTTTAGGAAGATAATTTTTTACCCAAAATGTTCACCCAAAATTATTATATCCGTTGTTCCACGGACTTATTTAGGTTCAACTATTTTGTAGATTCTTCAATTGAAATTTCTAGGTCTAAATGGGTGTTGACGATGGTATTTTTGGCAATTCCACAATCAGATTCTGGGTTCGAAAAT
Organism: Homalodisca vitripennis; assembly: GCF_021130785.1. NCBI lineage: Eukaryota > Metazoa > Arthropoda > Insecta > Hemiptera > Cicadellidae > Homalodisca > Homalodisca vitripennis. Next base: position 26,877 of record NW_025782563.1, read on the forward strand.
ATCGGGCAAAATTGTCGTACAAACTGGAACCCCAAAATTCATCAAATTTTTGAAAATTTAAAATCGCTTTAAAAAACATTTTCAATTTTTACCCTCAACATTTTTTATTGCTAGATGTTACTGGTTGATGAATTTTTTTTTTGAATAACTTCTCTTGTTTTTTTCATCAATTCGAAAATCTGTTCTTTAAGTTCATTTGATTAATTTATTTTCTATTTGATCAGAGTTTTTTTTGCTTCTTCTGAAGTTACGTTTTCGCAATTTATTTTTAGGAATAATTTTTTTGAAACGTCAACGTGGAAAAGTGGAAAAACGTGAACACGAAACGTGAAAACGAGGAACACGGGGAAAACCGTGATACACGGAAAAACGTTAGAAACGTGAACGTGGAACGTGGAAACGTCGAACCACCGAAACGGAACACGGAAACGAGGGAACGTAAAAACGATGAACGTGTGAAAACGTAAAACGTGAACGTGGCACGTAAATCGAGAAAAACACGAAACGTAAACGTGAAACGTAAAACATCGAAACGGCAACTTGATTATCACACGTTTATTTAAATTGGGGAAAAATTTATTCAAATATTTTTACATTTTTAGGCTTCAAAGTTAGCTTTAATAGTTTTAAAAAATCCGTAGTCATTCCTTCCAATTAATTTTATCATCATACTCCAATAAAGTGGGGTTTAAAACTCATATCAGAACCACATCAATTGTTGTAAATCTTTCTCGAAATAGTGTCGTCTTGCTTTAAAAATACACGAACATATTCAGGTTATTTCTTTATAACTTGTTTATCAACCCTTTTTTGAAAAGCATTGGGAAAGATAGATACAAGATATGTTTTTGTGGACGAGACATTTTTAAATTTCCCCCTTAAAAAAACCCCTTTTTTTTTCCAAAAAAAAATCCCCCCCAAAAAAATTAAACGAATTGGGGGTTTTTTTTTGCTTAATGGGGAAAAAAAAAACCCCCAGAAAAATTTTTAAAAAAAGTGATATTTTTTTGTTTAAGTTTTTCCCCAAAAAATTTTTTTAAAAAATTTTTTGTAATTTTTAAAAAGCGTCCTTTTTTCCCCAAAAAATTGCTAAAGAAATCCAAATTTGGGGAAAAAAGGAAACAAAACCCCCTTTTAGAAAATTCAATAATAAAGTTTTTTTTCCACACCACTTGAACCAACAATTTTAAAAAAAAGATTGGGTTTAAAAATTTTTTATTTCTTTTTAAAAAATTTTAAGTTTTTATCTATCTTTTTGCTTTAAAAAATTTTTTTCCCTTAAAAAAGAAGATTTTTATCTTGGGGAAAAAAAACCCCTTTTTAAATAAGCTGTTTTTTTTACTTCAAAAGCTCTTAAAATTTGGGGTTTTAAAAAAAAGGAACATCCAAAAAACTTAAAAAGGGGAAAACAAAAAATTATTTTTTTGGGGTTTTAAAAAACTTTTAATTTTGATAATTTTGTAATAAAAAAATTTTTAAAGTTCTCCTTATTTTATAATTTTTTTTGGGGAAAACTTAAAAAAAAAATTTTTGTTTTTTAAAAAAAAGGGGGTTATTTTTCCCCTCAAATAAAAAATTCCCTTAAAAATTTTTCTGAAAAACATTTTTAAAAATCCCCTAAATCTTTTTTAAAAAATTTACGAAAACAATTTGAAATGCAAAAAAATTATTTTCTCCCAAAAAAATTTTTTAAAAAAAATTTTACCGGGGAAAATAAATCTTTTTCAGCAATTATTAGAATTTTTTTTAGGGTTTTTTCAAGAAACATTTCCAAATCGGGGATATTTAAAAAAAAAACCCCCCAAAAAATTTTGCCCGGGTTTGTGAATTGAATAAAATTTTAAACCGTTGAACCTATTTTTTTAAAAAACATACCAAACCCTTAAAAACAAAAAAATCTGAAATTTTGTAAAACTTTTTTTCCCAAAAAGGGTTTTTCTTAGGGAAACAAAAATCAGTGAAAAAACCGAAAAAAAACGATAAAAATTTCCCAAATTTAAAAAAAAAATTTTAAAAAAAATTTTAAAAAATGGGCTTAACTTTTCCCCAAAACTCTGGGGAAAAAATTTTTTTAAATAATGAATAAAACAAAAAAAAATTTTTTAAAATTTTAAAAAGGGAAAAAAAAATTTGGGGCCCCCAAAATATAAAAAAAGCTTCAAAAAAATAAAAACCCGAAGGGGAGGGTGATTCGCCCCGGCCTTAAAAAATTTCAAAAAAACCGTTTTAAAATTTTTGAATCTTCTTTTTTTCCCCAAAAAAAAAAATTTAAAAAATTAAATGGATCATTTTTAAACCCCACATTCAATAACAAAAAAAATTGTAAACGATTGTAGACTAAAACAATTTAATCTTTTTTAAAGGGGTAAAGTTTTTTTTGAAATATTATTTTAAAAAAAAAAAAAACGAAAATTTAAAATTAAAAATTTATGAGATTACAAATTAAATTTTTTTTTAAAATTAAAAAACAAGGGCTTTCGAAGGGGCCCTTAAAAAACTTTTTTTCCCGACCCCCGTTTTTAAAAAAAAATCTGACTTTATTTTTTAAATTTTTTTAATCACATAAAAAAAAAGGAAAAAAACTTAAAAAAAGGGTTTTTCAAAAAATTTTTGGGGCCCAAATATTACGAAAATTTTTGGTTTTAATTTAAAACCCCTTTAAAACAAATTAAATATTTAGAGGAAAAGTTAAACACTTGCAAATTAAAGAAAAAAAAAAGGGAAATAATCGCAAAAAAAAGGGGGAAAAATTGCTTAATAAAACCCCCGACCTTTTTTTAAAGTTTTTTTCTAAGAAAAAAAACCATTTTTTGTATTAATTAAAAAATCACATGGGAAATTTTTCCTTTAAATTTCTTTAAAAAGCTCAAAAGAAGAAATACCAAAAGATTGAAAGAACTTAAAAAATTTAATTTCCCAAAAAAGGAAAATTTTTTTAAACAAGGGGATCCAAATAGTATAAATCTCCCCCCAAACCCCAAAAAAAAAACTTTGAATTTTTAAAACAAAAAAAACATTTTAAATACAAATTGGGGGGGAAACTCGACTGATTATAGAAAAAATAAAAATTAAAAAATAAAAAAGTTTCTAAATTTTTTTTTTAAAAAATCTCGAAATTTTTTATATTTTTTTTTTTTAAAAAATTTTTTATAACTGGTAACCATTTTTTAAAATTCCCCTTTTTTTTTTAAATTTTTCAAAAAAATTTTTTTTTTTTAACTTTTGCTAAAATTTTTTTAAACCCAATCTTTGCAAAAAGCATCGTTTTTATCTTTTACTATACTCCCATTATTAAAAAACAAAATATTTTTTTAAAATTTTTTTCAAAAGTAACCAAATTTTTTTCCTTTTTTAAATTAAAAATTTTTTTAAATTTTTTCCCAAAAAAATTCCCTTTTCAATAACATCTTTCTATTCTCTTTTTTTCACTTTTTTTCATTTCTTTTGAACTCCATTTATTAAAAAAATTTTTACACGATGAAAATTTTAAACTCTTAACTTAAAAAAAAATTTTGTTGTAAAAAATTTTTTTTTTTAAATTTTTTTAAACCCTTTTTTTTGTTTTTTCCCCATTTTTCCCCCAGTAAATTCAAAAATATAACTATGTGATTCTTCTTTACACAATCTTTTCAAAAGGTCCTTTCCCCTTTTTCCCCCACTAAAAGTGAAACAAATATTAAAAATCTAAATTTTTTTAGTTTCTTTACAATTTTAAAACATTCTTTTTTTTCCAAATTTTAATTTTTTTTTTTTTTTTCATATAAAAATTTTTTTTAAAAAATTTCCCTTTTTTAATCTTTGCAAAATTTTAAAACAATTTTCCCCCCCTTTTCCCATTTTTTTTCTTTTTAAAATTTTTTTTTTAAAAATTTTAAATTTTTTTCACTTTTTTACATTTCCCCTTTTTTTTTCGCCATTTATATATAGAAAATTTATATTACAGTTTTGACTTCTTCAATTCATATTTTTTTAAAAATTTCCGGTTATTTTTTTCATTATTTAAATCTTTTTTAAATAAATTTCAGGGGGTTTTTTTATTAATTTGATAAATCACAAAGATTTTTTTTGAAACCCCAATTTTTTTTTTTATTTGTTTGAAAATTTTGTTTTTTACTAGCAATTCTTTAATGGGTCATTGGGTTTTAAAAATTTTGTTTTTTTTTTTAATTTCGGGGGGAAAAATTTTTTTAAAAGGGGCCCCCCTAAAAAAACCCCCTTTTTTGAAAACCTTTAAACCCCACGTCTTTCTTTTTTATTTTAAATTTTGCTTAACTGTTCGTTAAAAAATTTTTTACTTTTTTTTTAAAAATGGGGCCCCTTTAAATTTTTTTTAATCTCAAAAATTACTTTCATTCTCTCTTTTTTTATTCTGTTATATCTCTCTAAAATTTCTTGTTTTCCCCCTTCTTTTCCCCTATGAAAATTTTAAAAGTTGAAAATTTTCCCTTTTAAAACATGGGGTTTAAAATTTTTTTTTTTTAAAAACCCCCAAACCCCTTTAAACTGTAAAAAAAATAGTTGGGGGTTTGTAAAATTGGGGCCCTTTTTGGGGCCCCTTTTAAAATATACCCCTTTAAAAATTTTTAAAATCCTTCCCTTTTTTTTTTTTTGATACTCTTGACCAACATATTTTGAGAAAGTATCAATAAACATTTAAACAAAAAATTTTAAAACCATCATTTTGAACAAAATTTTTAAAAATTTTTAACTAAATCTCCCCCATAAATCTTTTAAATTTCCCAATTTTTAAATTTTTTCCCCTTTTTAAATTTTTTTTGTACTGGTGAAAAGAATTTCTCAGCTTAAAACCCCTATCCCCCTTTTTTCTTCAATTTTGCTTAACGGGGTTTTGGGGGGTTTGGGGTTCTTTTTTAAATTTTCTTTTGTTTGTTTTAAAAATTTTGAACATTTTGCAGCAATTTTTATACAAACCATTTTGATTTGAACGATTTTTGAATCAAAAATTTTTCGTTTTCTTTTTAAAAATTGTGACATTTAAAAATTTAAAAACATCTTCCTTTTTCTTTTAAAAATTTTTTCCCAATTTTTTTTTTTTTTGGCCAAATAAATCAATTTTGCTTCATAGCCAAAACGGTACTAAAACGATCCTTTTTTTTTTTTAGGACAATTCTCTTATCATTTTTTGGGGGTTTATGCCACTTTTTTTGTAACATGTACAACCATGTTTTTAATTTTTTATACTTCACCCCCAAAATTTTTTTCCCTTTTTTTTTTGAACAAACATCTCTTCAATTTTTTGATATTTATTGTTTTATTTACAACGCTTTTTTTAATTTCCCTTTTTCACCAATTTTGGGTTTTTTCTAATTTTTGGGGAGGGATAAAAACAAAAACCCTTTAAAAAACCCCAAAATTTTTCAAAAATTTTTTGCTATTTAACCATCTTTAATTTCCCTATTCCCCTTTTTAAAATTTTGTAGTAAAAAATTCATGATTTTTGGGGTAATCACTTGTAAAAAAAACATCTATATTTTTTTTAAAAAATTTTTAAAAAGGGAAAAAAACGTTTAAATTCTAAAAATAACGGGTTTTAAACCATGAAACACAGTTTTCCAAATCGGATCAAACCTTTTTAAATTTATCGAAAAAAAACTCGTACTTTACAATTTTGATGGGTAAAAGAACTGAAAATCCTATTAATCGGTTTTTTAAATTTAACCTTTTGTTTTAATACATTTACTCGCTATACGGGTTGTCGTCAAAGATGTTAAAGCTTTTGAAATTTTTTTTCTTAGCTTGTTTCATTGAAAATTTTTTTTTTTTCCAAGCTTAATAACACATCTATTTCGCACATTTTCCATACTTTTTCCAAAAAAAAGTTGTTCATTAACTTGAAAAATCCCTTTTCAAAATAAAATTGTACTTTGGCCTCATATTAGTAATTTAAAAACAATGTACTCTTTTATAAAAGGCTTTTGATCGAATGCAATAACTCTATTTACATGTTTCAAAAACAACCTTGTTCAGATAAATTTCAAAATTTCCCCGAAAAACAACGTATTCAGTTTTATCCATAAGTTTGCAAATTTTTTTTAAAATGTTCTAGCCAAAGGGAAATCCTTGGATGTTCGTGGGAAATTCCCTTGGGTATCCCCAAATCAACTTCGAGAATATAACCCTAAAACCCTTTGTCGCCAGTGATTTCCCCAAAAATTTTTTCTTTCCCCTTCTGCGTTGTGTAAGTTTTTGGGTCCTTTCCCCTTGATATCACTAAACGGGATTTTTGCATTAGGCCATACCCATAAATTAAAATTTGCATCAACGTATAACAAATAGTTTTCGGGCTTTGTCCCTTTCGAAATCTTTCAAATATTTGTTATTTGCTTTAACATATCGCTTAATACATTGAAAATGCCCCCCGCGAATACCTTTTTTGATCATCAAAAACATATTATAATCACTAATCAAATTTTAATTCTATTTTTTTGTTTAATTTTTTAAAATTGCTCCCATGCGAGACGGGGGGCTGTTAGATAGTTCCTTTGAGTTTTTTAAAAAATTAAAGGGAAATGTTTCCCGAAATTTTTGAAAATATCAGCAAGCAATAAAACATCTTTGGGTATTGTACAAAAACAGAGTAATTTCCAAGATTTTTTTCTTTTTAATTTTTCCAAACATTTTTAAATAGTGTTGAAAATCTTTCTCAATATCTCTCGTCTGCAAAAGTGAATAGAAATCTTTAATTCTCAATTTTTCTGTGTAATCAATTTTTCAATACTGTCATAAATTCAAGGGAAATATCCTTTTCCAGATAGAATTTTAAAAAAAACTCGGGCGTCGCATTTGGGCTGTCTTTCTATTATCTCATTCAGTCCATCTTGTATAAAATGGGTTTGTATGTTTGAATCTTCTCCCCTTTAGATTTTTACTAACTTTTCTATAGACGAAGGGCCCTGAATCTGAACGTGTCCCACCCAAAAAAAACTTTATGAAATTTTTTTGGGGGTTTTCACCTTCGAATTCATAGCCCTATCCAAATTTTCAGAATAATTTTTATATTTTTCTTTGGGGTTTGCAATCAAATCAACATTTTCCATATTGTTTAGCCAATTCTTTTATGTACAAATGAGTATCGTAATTTGACATATTGTGGCAGAAAACGGGAATATTCTGAGGAAATTTCAAATTTAGATTGCAACATGCATGAGCTGCGCCTCGAAACTTGCCGTTAAATGACAATGATCTCTCACTTTATTATAACTCTTATCTTTCCAACTATCAGGAGTAAAACCATACTGAATTGACCCAACATCATAAGCAGACCATTCACAGATATGACAAACGTTTGAATTTTGATACGAAATTTCTTCTTCTTCTGTCAATTTCATAGGTTTCATGTTCTTAGAATTATATTTTTTCGCTATGTATTTCGATAATTTATTGAGTTCTTCAAACAATTTTGTCGGGACGTTTTTCAAATCTTCTTCTTTTTTGGCACGATAAACATATCGGTTTGTACATGCGATTGGTCACATTCGACACTAAATATAGAGTAAAACCATAAGGAATGTGCCTCTGAATCTTGGTTGTAGTCGATCTTTGTGGATTGTTCTTGCATGTCGGAATTTTTTCTAATATGCTCTCAAAGTCCATATAAATTACGGATGGTTAAATTTCTTTTTATAATTAGTAAATTTAGTTGTTTGACCTGGAAATGGCATAATTGGCTTACAAACTTCATGATTTTACAAATTTCTAAATGATCTGTTAAATCTCCAGATTTGTAAAAATGGCTTAAACATCTTCTACACAAAAATTTTCTTTCTTTATTTTAGACAACTGCGAAGAAACAAGCTTATTTAAATCGGTTATCAAAACATAATGAGATTTATCATCTTGTTTAACATAAAAATAAATCAATGTTTGTTTCAGCGTCATATTTTTCAGAAATTTGTAACGGAACAATGTTAATATTTTCATCAAAACTGTAGACATTGATAGACATTGTTGGATACTTATACTTGGAATTGTAGCTTCGTTTTTCAAATATTTGTATATCTTTCAGAGACATTGGATACTCAAAACCTGAAAATATTTCGTCATTCACAAATTTTTCGTATTGCTTTACACGTTCACAGTCTCTTTCTGGTTTTTTCAATAGCACATCTTA
>NW_025782564.1:0-31673 GCF_021130785.1 Homalodisca vitripennis
ATAATGATTAGATCCTTTAGACCCTTTGATTTACATAGTTTATGATCATACTGGGTCATGTTATTGATCATTAACAGGTATAAACTATGTTTATAAGTAAGTATGCACATGTATTTGGTGGTAGTTATAGGGTAATTAATTATCCTATAAATATAATTATATAATATTAACCGAACCTCAAGAGGGATACAATAAGGATATGTAAAACAACACCAATCATGGATAAAATTAAAAATATTACATGGCACCAGTCATATTATAAATCCCCCAAAAATCTATGCTTTTGTAATAAATACAGTAAAATACAAAAAATGAAATGATTCTGTTATGCATGTAGAAGAGCGACTCATTATTGAGACATGTGAGCTGTCCTTATTGAACCAATAGTCGTGAACAGGTTGTGGAAATGAGTAACCTATTTAGTTAATTTATTCCAACGAACAACCATTCATAACAAAAATTCTATATTTGCCAATGTGGATAAATAGTATACAAATATTTAAAAAGTACTACCAGCTATTCGAAAAAGCGTAAACACAAGCACAACGCACACAAATTAAAAATCTATTGAAAAGGAGCAATAGCAACTGAAAAATATTAGAAAATATATAAAAGTACAGTAAAACTATACAAATGAGTTAACATCTTTAGATGAAGAAAATCCACATAAACACAAACCCCAAGATAGGTTTTTTAAAAAAAAGTTTTTCATTAACGATGAAAGGTTTGAATAAAAGGATTTCGAACATATGTCATCGTTACATATAAAAAACAAAATGTAATATCGTTGTTAATACAAAATGTACAACACACAAGTCTTTCGAGGAGTGAAATCTATTCACTCTTGCGTAAGGTGGAAACTTAATATTATCACATTACAAAGAAAGATATAGAAAGATAGAAAAATAGACACAGATAAGGGCAGATTATCCCACTTTCGCCTGCACTGGTGTGAGTGTTGCTTGTGCTCTTCAATTCTCGAGCTGTGCCTATGCTCTTTGACTGCATCCTGTGTCAACTGACATCCAGAAGTCACTTCTCCTGTCTGATCTGGAACCTCCAAGACAGTTCTTCGGAGTATCTGAATTTTATCTCATTTTATATCTCTCTTTTTATCTTTCTTTTTTATGTACTATCTTCACACCTACTAAAAAGGATGGATTTTCAAACCTCGAAACGTTGAGGTATGCTAAAATATAAGAAGTTACAATTCCTGCAAACTCTCACTGCCTAGATTCTGGTTATAATGAAACTAATATTTAAATATATCCAGGTGACAAAATAGGGCATGATGAGGACTGAATATATTTGAAAGTGTTTTCGCAAGACTCTGTATCATATACACATTGCCCATACTTGAATAATGAGACTACTACGCAATGTTAACATTCAACAGATATACACAAATTCGACACCATGCCAGTGCCTCTCCCTGTCCATTACTTCGGCACCAGCATTCACAGAAATATCAAACCTTGATAACGAATATATAATTGTACACAAGCAAAGAACTTTTAGTATATTGATGCCATTACACAAATGAACTTTTAATCCTGACAATTATTGAGTAGAAACACCCCTACTCGCAATGGTTGTACACCCAGTTACAAACTTAGAATAGAATAGAATCTACGTTATTATTCCAGAATGATAATTCTTTACAAAAATTGACAAATCAGTACTGGGGTAGGAGATTCACTAGCCAACAGTATCCGTAAGCCGTGGGCTAGCTTCAACTGAAAGTTTACTTCATTGTATAATGATCCGTCGAAACTCTAACAAGCTACGAGGAGGTATTAGAAAAATAAGGGTTCCCTATCTCCGCTGAGACTTAAAAAAGAATTGCTGATATGTAATGCGAGAAAATCTTGGGCGACACAGTATCTTAACTCATCAGCTGTCCCTCTCTCTATCCATACCAACTCGCGCCTCGCGACGTCCATCAAGTGCCCGGCCGTAGCTTGGCCTTCGAAGATGAGGGCTCTGTTTGCGTTGTTACCCGCCAGAATGCGCAAATTCCGTGCTGTATATACGTTTTTTAAATGCAAAAAAACATAATTTTCACCTATGTGAAATTCCATCGTCAGTTTAATCGACAAGAATATGGGGAAAACGTTGCATAATCGAGTTTAACCACGTTCGAAATGGTGTAAGAATTCAGTGAAGGCCGCATGGAAATCCACGATGAAAAACCGAAGTGGACTGGCTCTCAGTTTTTCGTCTTTATGACCAAGGACGGGTCAGCTTTTGATCCGACTTTTTTGACAATCATGGGTAACAACAGTAAACTCTGACAGATAGTTGCGACACCATTAAGAAAACTGAGTACCCGCGCGACCCAGAACCGCCCGAGAGGAAGATTGTCCAGTGGCGTGAAGGTACTTTCTCCGTGACACACGCTCTCAGACCTCATGTCTCACGTCCAAACTCATGATACTGCTGATTCGTTAGCGAATTATTGGCCTGGAACTATTAGTGCCCTCCATCATCCCCCTCTACAGGCCAACCTGCCCCAAGTGATTATCGGCTTTATTCCCAGAAATTAAAAGCAACACTTCTGGGTGCCAACGCTTCAGTAACCGATGATGAAGTCAAGGGAAGAGATTACTCGATTCCTCAAAACGTTTTGGCAAACAAAATTCTACAACATCGGGATTAGAAAAGTTGCCAGCATCGTCTACAAAAATGTTTGGACAGTAGCAACTGGTGATTATGTGGAAAAATAGCTTAACTTTTAAGTTTTAAATTTATGTATAACGCTATGTCACAGAGAAATATGGAGCTCTGACTATTTAAAAAAAATTCATGGGTGAACCCTAATTTTTCTAAATACCCCTCGTACATCGTTGCGGTTAATCTGCAGTGTGGCACACAACCCCAGCACAGTTAAACATTATTTTTTAACATATCATTTTTTCAGTTTATAAATCATTTTACTAAATTAAAATCCTTTTAATATATAACTGTACAAATTCTCCTAAAGTAACAAATTTCTGAAAAAAGCTATTCAATATTAATAAAATTTTCTAAAAGCCAACTTATTCCAAATTTATACACTCAGATTCTTGCTTCTATTTTTTAACAATTTTGTTATGTGTAAAGGCAAAAGTTTAAATATTAAAATTTAGGACCTAAAAACGAAAAACGTTTTTTTGAAAATTGACCCTTATTTTATCACTTCGGGTACCTCATGAACCCACCCCCAGTATTGTGCACCGTCTTGTTCTTTGTAAACTCGTGTCGTTCCGGTGTTTCCACTTTTCTTAATAAGAAATTTTTTACAATTACTTTGAATAAAAAGATAAATATTTTTTCAGAGTAATAATGATTCCTTGCGTTAACAATGTAAATCATAGTAAAAGGTTTTAGTTTTACTTTATTAAAAAGATCAAGCATCACTTATATCATTCAACCTACTGTATTATTTTCCCTAAAAGTATTAGGACATTAAAATGTTCATGCCTCACGATTATACAATATCAGTGACAAACTGCTATTCTCTAACTAGTTTCGTATAAAATCTGCGTCGTTACATATAATCTTTTCGGGTACAAATAAAGAGAAAAGCAAGTAAAATGTAAGTGTTTACTATCCAAATCAAAAAGTGAAAACATTATTGTACACACACATCAATGTCGGTAATTTCCGGGCGACCAACGAATGGCCTTAATGGTAACACAAAACTAATCCAGCGGCTGGGGCAAACTCAATACTGCCCGGGTTATCACATTTTAGTTTAAATAAACTACCGCATGCTCTTTTTGCTGAAACCTCCTCCTTGGCGTCATTGAGAAAAAGTCAGTAAAAATTACAACAATAAACTTTGGTTACGCTTTTTCTTAAGACATCAAAAACACATTCGAAATCATTTAAGAAGTTGAAATACTTGTTGTACAGTAAAATACAATGTGTAACAAAGGCACAATGCTTTTTTTTTCATGTTGTATTCAAAGTCACTATTGTTGAAATTTCAACAAACCAATAATAGCCATGATCATATTTTTCTTCCCATTATATCAGGTTTAGAATCGCGTCGTCTTTTATCAATGCCAGTTATATTGCTGGTACCTATTAAAACCTATTAATAAAATTGTACTTATTTATTAAAATTAGATATAATACAACGCCATCCGCCCCAAATGCGATTGTAGTTTTCAGATACTAGAGGAGGAGTTCTCGTCCCACACGTGTCGCGCACCCAAGCCATAGCCTAAGGCTGCATGAAAGTTTTAAAACGTATAGCTCCATTTCGTTACAATAAATATCCACATGCGAATTTTATTTATGTTCCTGCGGTATATAGATAGGAACAAAAATTAGAAATACAGAAAAGAAATTTATTTAGTCCACACAAGGAAAACAGTAAATATAAATAGTGTCAGCTACATTATAGACTTCAACTACGCTCAGCAGAAGTGCCCTGGAGGTTTTACATGCACCCAACTACAGTGTTTGTCTCACACGTAAAATGAAATATTGCGTGCAAACAGTTGACGAGTATATAATTTAGTCTTCGTTTTATATACATAATATTATATAATAGCGTTCACACTATAATATTATATAATATATATATATATAATGATAATATATATATATATCGTCCAGATAGACCAACATCATAGAGACAGACAGAAATGAAATTTTCCAGAGTGGATCTGAGGTTTTTACTAAAAACTCACGCGCCACAATGAAACAAAACATACTAACTTATCCAAATATCAAATTCCGAAACTTCAAAATTAGACGACACAGCAGAGCCAAACCTAAATTATCGCGAGCTTTAGGTCCATATGTCTCCCTAGGGTATCGTACCATTCGTAAATAGACTGTCTGAAAATCAAGAGTATTTCTATCGGAAAAACTCTCAAATTAATATTTTACCTGCTCTTCGTGACGTCATAACGTGACTAGTAGGAAAGGTAGCTCTCTTGACTATCGGCAGTATTCTGTGTGTGACGGCCGTAAACCGGATATCCGGCTCCTCGTTTATCAGCTCCAGTGTCGAGGACTCTGTCCTCTTCCCTCGTTTTTGTGAGAAGATTTTTACTAAGAAACACCCTCCAGAGTTATTTCAGAAAACCTAACAATCCCTAAAAAAAGTCTGTATCAAGACAATGTTTAAATATAACCTGTGAGAGATACAATTTGTTTAAATTATAATTTAATTGTCTCATGTTTCATACGATCACTTACCAGTTAATTTTGTTTTGTTAATTCTATAAAAAAAGTGAATTTTGTCAAAGTGTGTTATCGTTAATACCAAAAACTTTTTCCATAATCCTTTATAAAATTAATAGATTCAGAATTTCCTTGCTTTTCTATAAATTAATACCTTATAAAAATAGTACTGAGTCTAGTACTATCTTATGCTAGTTCTACCTGTGTTTAAAAATGTCTTTTGTTTTAAAAGTATCAAATCAAAAAAAACGTCCTGCAGTGGCGAACCATAGCATAAAAAATGTTTTTATTGGCGCGACCGCGTTGAGTCCCTTCATGAATAAGCCGTATGAATTGTGTATAAAAAAGGAGACATTTTCGTGCAAAATCAATCTTGCAGCTTCAATCATATTTTGGAGGAACGTGAAGACAAGAAGACACGCTAACAGCCCCAAATAATTAGGCACAGCTCAAACGTTCATTCAACGTTATCGCGTGACTGAATTTAAAAAATCACACAACAAGACCCCGAATAAATCGTAGTTCAATCAGTCTTCGGTCGTTATTGAGTAAAACATCTGGATGCAAACAGACCCCGAGTGTCTAGGAAGCTCAAGAGGTTACGTCACCTATTGTGAGAACAAAGGAGACAAAAAGACCCGTCTCTAATAACTAGCTCAAACTTAATTGATCGGTATCGTGAGGACACGTAGCGCAAGACAGATCCCCGATAATTAGTAAGTCTCAGTAACGTTTTCGTCCATTTATGTGTGAGGAAACGGAGACGAAAGAAGACTCCGAGAAGATAAAGTAGCGCAAAACACTTTATCGAGATTCGTTATCGTAGAGGACACGTAGGACAAACATCATCCCGAATAATTAGTAGCTGTAACGGTTTTCGTCCATTATTGTGAGGATCAGCACGGAGGAGACAAAAAGACTCCGAAGATAAAGATAGCTCAAAACTTATTGATCGTTATCGTGAGGACACGTAGTCAAAACAGATCCCGAATAATTAGTAGCTGTACAACTTTCGTCAATTATCGTGAGAGACACACGGAGACAACAAGACTCCGAAGATAAGTACTCAAACTTATCAGATCTTTATCAGTGAAGGACTCTACGTTTAGGCAAACAATCCCAGAATACAATTAGTAGCTGTAACGTTTTTTCCGTCCATTATATTGTGATGACACGGAGACAAAAAGACCCCGAAAAATAACTAGCTCAAACTTATTGATCGTTATCGTAGGGGACACGTAGGCAAAACAGATCCCCCCGAATAATTAGTAAGCTGTAACGTTTCGCGGTCCATTATTGTGGAGGACACCGGAGACAAAAAGACTCCGAAGATAAGTAGCTCAAACTTATTATTGATCCGTTATCGTGAGGACACGTAGGCAAACCAGATCCCGAATAATTAAGTAGCTGTAACGTTTGCGGTCCATTATTGTGAGGACACGGAGACAAAGAAGACTCCGAAGATAAGTCTAGCTTCACACTTATCGATCGTTACTCTCGTGAGGACACGTAGCAAAACAGATCCCGAATTATAAGTAGCTGTAACGTTTTCCGTCCATTATTGTGAGGAAACGGAGACAAAAAGACTACCGAAGATAAGGTAGCTCAAACTTAATCGATCGTTATGCGCGTGAGGACACGTAGCGCAAGACAGATCCCGAATTAAATTAGTAGCCTGTAACGTTTACGTCCCATTATTGTGAGGACACGGAGACAAAGAAACTCCGAAGATAAAGTACAGCTCAAAATACTTTATTGATCGTTTCGTGAGGACAAACGTAGGCAAACTGATCCGCGAATAATTAGTAGCTGTAACGTCTTTCGACCTACTATTGTGAGGACACGGATAACAAAAAGACTCCGATGATAAGTAGCTCAAACTTATCGATCGTTATCGAGAGGACAACGTAGGCAAACAGATCCCGAATAATTTAGTTAGCTTGTAACGTTTTCGTCCATTAATTGTGAGGACACGGAGACAAAAAGACTCCGAAGATAAGTAGCTCAAACTTATATGATCGTTATCGTGAGGAACACGTAGGCAAACCAGATCCCGAAATAATTAGTAGCTGTAACAGTTCGTCTATTATTGTGAGGACATCCGTAGGCAAAACAGATTCTCCCGCAATAATTAGAGAGCTGGTAACGTTCGTCCATATATTGTGAGGACACGGAGAACAAACAAGAACTCACCGGAAGATAAGTAGCCTCAAAACTGTATCGAATCTATATCGGATGCAGATCACGTAGAGCAAAACAGATCGCCGAATAATTAGTAGCTAGTAACGTTTCGTCTATTATTGTGAGGACATCGTATGCAAAACAGATCCCGAATAATAAGTAGCTGTAACGTATCGGTCCATTATCGTGAGGACACGTAGCGAGCAAAAAGACTCCGAGAAGATAAGTAGCCTCCAAACGTTATACGATCGTTCTCTTTTACGTGAGGACATCGTAGGGCAAACAGATCTGCCGAATACAATTAGTAGCCTGTAACTTTTCAGTCCATTATTGCAGGGGACAAAGCGAGACAAAAAAGACCCCGAAAATAACTAGCTCAAACTTTATTGATCGATATCGAGAGGACTCCACGTAGTCAAACACAGATCCCCGAATAATTAGTAGCTGTAACGTTCGGTCCATTATTGAAAGGACAACGGCGACGACAAAAAGACTCCGAATATAACTACTCAACTTATTGATCGTTATTCGTGAGACACGTAGCAAACAGATCCGACCATAATTAGTACACTGTAACGTTTCCGTCCATTATTGTTGAGGACTCACGGATGAACAAAAAGACTCCGAAGATTAAGTAGCTCAAACTTATCGATCGTTATCGTGAGGATCATCGTAGGCAGCAAACAGATCCCGAATAATTAGTAGCTGTAACGTTTCGTCCAATATTGTGAGGACAACGTAGCAAATCAGATCCCGAATAATTTGTGAGCTGTACACGTTTTTCGTTCCATTATTGTGAGACACGTAGGCAAACAATCCGCGAATATTAGTACTGCTGTAACGTAATCGATCCATTACTTTGGTGAAGGAAACGGAGACAAAAAGACTCCGAAGATAAGTAGCTCAAACTTAAGCGATCGTTATCCGTAGTGAGGACACGTAGGCAAACAGATCCCGAATAATTAGTACTTGTAACGTTTCGCTTCGTCCATTATTGTGAAGACACGGAGACAAATAAAAGACTCTCCGAAGATAAGTAGCTCAAAACTTATTGATCGTTATCGTTGAGGACACTGTAGGCAAAACAGATTTTCCCCCCCGAATAATTAGTAGCTGTAAACGTTTCGTCCATTATTGTGAGGACACGGCTACAAACAAGACTCCCGAAATAAGTAGCTCAAACATTATCGATCTACATCGTGAGACTCGTAGAGCAAACCAGATCCCAATAATTAGTACTGGTAACGTTTCGTCCATTATTGTGAGGACACGGAGACAAATTAAGAGACCCTCGAAAATAACTAGCTCAAACTATTGATCGTTATCGTGAGGACACGTAGGCAAACAGATTCCCGAATAATTATAGCTACTAACGTTTGCGTCCATTATTTGTGAGACACGGAGACAAAAAAGACTCCGAAATAAGTAGGCACAAACTTATTGAGATCGTTATCGTGGAGGACAACGTAGGCAAACAGATCCTCAAATAATTTCAGTAGCTGTAAACTGTTTCGTCACATTATTCTGTGAGGACACGGTGAGACAAAAAAGACTCCGAAGTGATAAGTAACCTCAAACTTATCGAAATTGTTTATCGTGAGACACAACGTAGGCAAAACAGATCCCGAATAATTAGATAGATTTTTTTTTCGCTGTAACGTTTCGGTCCATTATTTGTGAGGACAAAGGAGACAAAAAGGACTCCGAAGAATAAGGTAGCTCAAACTTATCGATCGTTTATCGTGAGGACACGTAGGCAAAACAGATCCCCCGAATAATTAGTAGCTCTACGTTTCGTCCATTATTGTGAGGACCACGGAGACAAAAAGACCCCGAAGATAAGTAGCGCAACTTAGCGATCGTTATCTGGAGGACCCGTAGCAACAGATCCCCGAATAATTAGTAAGCTGTAACGTTTCGGTCCATTATTGTAGGAAACGGAGACACAAAAGACGCCGATAGATAAGTAGCTCCAAAACTTATCGATCGTTATCGGCAGGAGGACACGTAGGCAAACAGATCGAATAATTAGTAGTATGTAACGTTTCGTCTCCATTATTGTGACACAACGGAGACAAAAAGACCCGAAGATAAGTAGCTCAAACTTATCGATCCGTTATCGTGAGGACAAGTAGACAAAAAGACTCCGAAGATAAGTACTCCAAACTTATCGATCGTTATCGTGAGGACACACGTAGGCAACAGATCCCGAATAAAAATATATAGCTGTATCGTAACGTCATTATTGTGAGGACACGGAGACAAAAGACTCCAAAGATAAGTAGCTCAAACGTATCGACTCAGGTATCGTGAGGAACACGTAGGCAAACAATCCCCCGATCACTTAGTTAGCTGTAACTGTTTTTCGTCATATTGTGAGGAAACGGAGACAAAAAAGACTCCGGAGATAAAGGAGGCTTCAAACTGTATTGATCGTTAGAGCCGTGGAGGACACGAAGACAATCTCAGATCCCGCACATAATTAGTACAGCTGTCAAACTTATTCGTCCATTATTCTGTGAGGACACGAACAAAAAGACTCCGAAAGATAGAGTAGCTCAAACTTATAGTAGATCGTTATACGTGAGGACACGTAGGCTCACAGATCCCATAATTACAGTATGCTGTAACGTTCACACCTCATTCATTGTGAGACCGGAGACAAAAGACTCCGAAGATAAGTAGCTCAAACCTTATTGATCGTATCGTGGAGGACACGTAGCGCAAACAGATCCCGAATAATTAGTAGCTGTAAAACGTTTCGTCCATTATTGTGAGGACATACGGAGAACAAAAAGACTCCGAAGATAAGTAGCTCAAACTTATTGATCGTTCTATCGGTTGAGGACACGTAGGCAAACAGATATCCCACGAATAATTAGTAGCTGTAGACGTTCAGTCCACATTATTGTGAGGACACGGAGACACTCCGACTGTCCGAAGTAACTCTAAGTAGGCACACAAACTTATCGACCATCGATTATCGTCTGAGGCGACACGTAGGCAAACAGATCCCGAATTAATTAGTAGCTGTAACGTCTTTCGCGGTCCATTATTGTAGGACCACGGAGACAAAACAGCACTCTCGAAGATAAGTAGCTCAAACTTATTGAGATCGTTATCGTATAGGACACTAGCAAACGATCCCGAATAATTAGTAGCTGTAACGTTCGTCTATTATTGTGAGGACACGGAGACAAAAAGAGACTCCGAAGATAAAGCCTCAAACTTAAATTGAATCGTTTATCGTGAGGACACGTGGGCATAACAGATGCCCGAAATAATTAGTAAGCTGTAAACGTTTTCGTCCATTATTGGTGAGGGACAAACTGAGACAAAAAGAGCCCCGAAGATAAGTAGCTCAAAACTTATTGATCGGTTTTATCGTTGAGGACACGTAGGCAAACAGATCCCGAATAAATTAGTCAGCTGTAACGTTTTTTCCGTGTCCCATTATATGTGAGGACACGGAGACAAAAAAAGACCCCGAAAATAACGTAGCTCAAACTTATTGGAATCGTTATCGTGAGGAACAACGTAGGCAAACAGAATCCCGAATAATTAGTAGTCTGTAACGTTTTTCGGTCATTATTGTAGGACACGGAGACAAAAAGACTCCGAAGGATAAGTAGCTCAAACTTTACGATCGTTATCGTGAGGACACGAGGCAAACTGATCCCGAATAATTATAGCTAGTAACGTTTTCGTCCCATAATTGTGAGGACAACGGAGAAACAAGAAGACTCCTGACGATAAGTAGCATCAAACTTATCGATCGTTATCGTGAGGGGACACGTAGGGCCAAACAGATCCCGAATAATTAAGCTTAACTGTAACGTTTTCGTCCATTATTGTTAGGGGGGGGCCACTCTCGAGACAAAAAAAGAACTCCGAAGAATAAGTAGCTCAAACTTATCGATCGTTATCGTGAGGACACCGTAGGCAAACAGATCCCGAGATAATTAGTAGCTGTAACGTTTTCGTCCATTAATTGTGAGGACTCGGAGAGACAAAACAGACTCCGAAAATAAGTAGCTTCTCAAACTTTATTGATCGTTATCGAGAGGACAAAACGTAAAGGCAAACAGATCCCCGAATAATTAGTAGCTGTAACGTTTCGTCCAATTAAATTGTGAGGACACGGGAGGGACAAAAAGACCCCGAAAATAAGTAGCTCAAACTTATTGATCTCGTTAGTCGTCGAGGACACGTAGGCAAATCAGATCATCCCGAATAATTAGTTAGTCTTGTAACGTTTCGTCCATTATTGTGAGGACACGGACGGAGGACAAAAAGACTCCGAAGAATAAGTAGCTTCAAACTTATTTGATTCGTTATCTGTGAGGACACGTAGGCAAAACAGATCCCCGAATAAATTAGTAGCTGTAACGTTTCGATCATTAATTGTTGAGGACACTGAGACAAAAAGACTCCGAAGAAATAAGTAGCTCAATACTTATCGATCGTTACTCGAAGAGCGACACAGTAGGGACAAACCAGATCCGAATCACAATTGTAGCTGAAACGTTATCGTCCATTATTTGTGAGGAAACGGAGACAAAAAGAACTCCGAAGATAAACTTAAGCCTTCTAAACTTATTGATCGATATCGTGAGGGACACGTAGGCAAACAGATCCCTGAATAACATTAGTTGAGCGCTGTAACGGTTTCGATCCATACTATTGTGAGGACACGGGAGACAAAAGAGACTCCGAAGATAAGTAGCTCAAACTTATTGGATCGTTATCGTGAAGGACACGTAGGCAAACAGATCCCGATGCAATAATTAGAGCTGTAACGTTGATCGTCCATTATTGTGAGGACACGGAGACAAAAAGACTCCGAAGATAAGTAGCTCAAACTTATCGATCGTTTAATCGTGAGGACACGTAAGGCAACAGATCCCGCATAATATTAGATAGCTGTCTAACGTTTCGTCCATATTGTTGAGAAACGGAGACAAAAAGACTTCTCGAAAATAAGTAGCTCAAACTTATTGATCGTTAATCGTGAGGACACGTAGGCAAACAATCCCGAATATTGTAGCTGTAAACGTTTCGTCCATTATTGTGAGGACACGTAGGCAAAACAGATCCCGAATAATTAGTTAGCTGTAACCGTTTCGTCCATTGTGTATTGTGAGGAAAACGGAGACAAAAAGACTCCGAAGATAAGTAGCTCAAACTTATCCCGATCGTTTCGTGAGGACACGTAGGCAAACAGATCCCGAAATAATTAGTAGCTGTAACGTTTCGTCCATTATTGTGCAAGGACACGGAGACAAAACAGACTCCGAAGATACAAGTAGCTCAAACTTATTGATCGTTATCGTGAGGACACAGTAAGCAAACAGATCCCGAAAATAACGTATACTCAAACTATTGATCGTTATCGTGAGGACACGTAGCAAACTCGAATCCCCGAACATAAATTAGTAGCTGTAACGTTGTCGTCATGTATAGAGGACACGGAGACAAACACGACTCCGAAAGATAAGTAGCTCAAACTTATTATCGAGCGTTATCCCCTAGAACACTGTAGGCAAACAGATCCCGAATTAATTAGTAGCTGTAACCGTTTCGTCCATTCTTGTGAGGACACGGCAGACAAAAAGACCCCGAAGATAAGTAGCTTCAAACTTATCGATCGTTTGTCATTTATCGTAGGACACGTAGATCAACAGATCCCAATTAATTAGCTAGCTGTACACGTTTCGTCCATTATTTTGTGAGGACCGACGTCAGGCAAAACCAGATCCCGAATAATAGTCAGCTGTAACGTATCGTCCATTATTGTGAGGACACGGAGACAAAAAGAACTCCGAAGAATAAGTAAGCTCAAACTTATCGGAATCGTTATCGTTGAGGACACTTAAAGGCAAACAGGATCCCGCACGAATAATTAGTAAGCTGTAACGTTTCGTCACAATTATTGTGAGGACACGGAGGACAAAAAAAGATAAGTCATAGCTCAAACTTATTGATCGTTTATCGATGAGGACACGTTAGGCCAAGCAGATCCCGATCTCTAATTAGTAAGTCTGTGTCAACGTTGCGTCCCATTATTGTGAGGACCACGAGAGACAAAAAGACCCCGAAAATAATTCTACTCTCAAACTTATTGATCGTTATCGTGAGGACACGTAGGCAAACCCAGATCCGAATAATTAGTAGCTGTAACGTTTCGTCCATTATTGTGAGGACACGGAGACAAAAAGACTCCGGAGATAAGTAGCTCAAACTTATTGACATCGTTATCGTGAGGACACGTAGGCTCAAACAGATCCCGAATAATTAGTAGCTGTAACGGTTTCGTCCATTATTGTGAGGACACGGAGACAAAAAGACTCCGAAGATAAGTAGCTCAAACTTATCGATCGTTATCGTGAGGACACGTAGGCAAACAGATCCCAATAATTGTAGCTGTAACGTTTCGTCCATCTATTGTGAGAGAAACGGAGACAAAAAGACCCGAAGATAAGTAGCTCAAACTTATTGATCCGTTATCGTGAGGACACGTAGGCAAACAGTAATCCCCGATAATTAGGTAGACTGTAACGTTACGTCGATATCCATTATTGTGAGGACACGGATAGCACAAAAAAGAGACCCGAAGAATAAGTAGCTCAAACTTATCGGATCGTTATCGTGAGGACACGTAGGCAAACAGATCCCGAATAATTAGTAGCTGTAACGTTTCGTCCATTATTGGAGGACACGGAGACAAAAAGACTCCGAAAAAAGTAGCTCAAACTTATCGTGATCGTTATCGTGAGGACACGTAGGCAAACAGATCCCGAATAATTAGTAAGCTGTATACGTTTCGTCCATTATTGTGAGAGAAACGGAGACAAAAAAGACTCCGAAAGATAAGTAGCTCAAACTTATTGATCGTTATCGTGAGGACAACGTAGGCAAACAGAATCCGAATAAAATTAGTAAGCTGTAACGTTTCGTCCATTATTGTTGAGGACACGGAGACATAAAAGACTCCCGAAGATAAGTAAGCTCAAAACTATTCGATCGTTATCGTGAGGACACGTAGGCAAACAGATCCCGAATAATTAGTAGCTGTAACGTTTCGTCCCTTATTGTGAGGCACACGGAGACAAAAAGACTCCGAAGATAAGTAGCTCAAACTTATTGATCGTTATCGTGAGGACACGTTAGCAACACAGATCCCAGATCCCGAAAATAACTAGCTCAAACTTATTGATCGTTATCGTGAGGACACGTAGGCCAAACAGATCCCGAATAATTAGTAGCTGTAACGTTCGTCCATCTATTGTGAGGACACGGAGACAAAAAGACTACCGAAGCAAAGTAGCTCAAACTTATTGATCGTTATCGCGTGAGGACACGTAGGCAAACGATCCCGAATAATTAGTAGCTGTAACGTTTCGTCCATTATTGTGAGGACACGGAGACAAAAAGACCTCCGAAGATAAGTAGCTCGAGAAACTTATCGATCGTTATCGTGAGGACACGTAGCAACCAGATCCCAATAATTAGTAGCTGTACGTTTCGTCCATTATTGTGAGGACACGTAGGCAAACAGATCCCGAATAATTAGTTAAGCTGTAACGTATCGTCCATTATTGTGAGGAAACGGAGACAAAAAGACTCCGAAGATAAGTAAGCTCAAACTTATCGAGTCGTTCGTGAGGACACGTAGGCAAACAGATCCCGAATAATTAGTAGCTGTAACGTTTCGTCCATTATTGTGAGGACACGTGGACGCACAATAAGACTCCGAAGATAAGTAGCTCAAACTTATTGATCGTTATCGTGAGGACACGTAGGCAAACAGATCCCGATATAATTAGTAGCTGTAACGTTTCGTTCAATTATTGAGTGAGAGACACGGAGACACAAAGACTCTGTCCGAAGACTTAAGTAGCTCAAACTTATCACGATCTTTATCGTGCAGGACACGTAGGCAAACAGATCCCGAATAATTAGTAGCTGTAAACGTTTCGTCCAGTTATTGTGAGGACACGGAGAAATAAAGACCCCGAAAATAACTAGCTCAAACTTATTGATCGTTATCGTGAGGACACGTAGGCAAACAGATCCCGAATAATTTAACACAGCCTAACGTTTCGTCCATTATTGTGAGGACACGGAGACAAAAAGACTCCGAAGATAAAGTAGCTCAAACTTATCGATCGTTATCGTAAGGACAACGTAGGCAAACAGATCCCGAATAATTAGTAGCTGTAACGTTTTCGTCCATTATTGTGAGGAACACGGAGACAAAAAGACTCCGAAGATAAGTAGCTCAAACTTATCGATCGTTATCCGTGAGGACACGTAGGCAAAACAGATCCCGAATAATTAGTAGCTGTAACGTTTCGTCCATTATTGTGAGGAAACGGAGACAAAAAGAACCTCCGAAGATAAGTAGCTCAAACTTATCGATCGTTATCGTGAGGACACGTAGGCAAACAGATCCCGAATAATTAGTAGCTGTAACGAGTTTCGTCCATTATTGTGAGGACATACGGAAGACAAAAAGACTCCGAAGATAAGTAGCTCAAACTTATCGATCGTTTATCGTGAGGAACACGTAGGCAAACAGATCCCGAATAATTAGTAGCTGTAACGTTTTCGTCCATTATTGAGGACACGGACAAAAAAGACTCCGAAGATAAGTTTGGACTCAAACTTATCGATCGTTATCGTGAGGACACGTAGGCAAACAGATCCCGAATAATTAGTAGCTATAAAGTTTCGTCCATTATTGTGAGGACAACGGAGACAAAAAGACTCCGAAGATAAGTAGCTCAAACTTATCGATCGTTATCGTGAGGACACGTAGACAAAAAGACTCCGAAGATAAGTAGCTCAAACTTATCGATCGTTATCGTGAGGACACGTAGGCAAACAGATCCCGAAATAATAGTAGCTGTAACGTTTCTTTCGTCCATTATTGTGAGGACAACACGGAGACAAAAAGACTCCGAAGATAAGTAGCTCAAACTTATCGATCGTTATCGTGAGGACACGTAGGCAAACAGATCCCGAATAATTAGTAGCTGTAAACGTTTCGTCCATTATTGTGAGGTCACGGAGACAAAAAAGACTCCGAAGATAAGTAGCTCAAACTTATTCGATCGTTATCGTGAGGACACACGTAGACAAAAAGACCTCCGAAGATAAGTAGCTCAAACTTATCGATCGTTTTATCGGTGAGGACACGTAGGCAAACAGATCCCGAATAAAAATTAGTAGCTGTAAACGTTTGCGTTCGTCCATTATTGTGAGGAAACCACGAGACAAAAAGACTCCGAAGATAAGTAGCTCAAACTTATCGATCGTTATTCGTGAGGACACGTAGGCAAACAGATCCCGAATAAATTAGTAGCTGTAACGTTTCGGTCCATTATTGTGAGGGACACGGAGACAAAAAGACTCTCCGAAGATCAAGTAGCTCAAACTTATCGATCGTTATCGTGAGGACACGTAGGCAAACACGATCCCGAATCATTTAGTAGACTGTAACGTTCGCGTCCATTATTGTGAGGACACGGAGACAAAAAGACTCCGAAGATATAAGTAGCTCAAACTTATCGATCGTTATCGTGAGGACAAGTAGGCAAACAGATCCCGAATAATTAGTAGCTGTAACGTTTCGGTCCATTATTGTGAGGTCAAACGGAGACAAAAAGACTCCGAAGCATAAGTAGCTATCAAACTTATCGATCGTTATCGTGAGTGACACGTAGAACAAAAAGACTCCGAAGATAAGTAGCTCAATACTTATCGATCGTTTATCGTGGAGGACACGTAGGCAAACAGATCCCGAATAATTAGTAGCTGAAATAGTTTCGTCCATTATTGTGAGGTCACGGAGACAAAAAGACTCCGAAGATAAATGTAGTTTAAACTTATCGATCGTTTATCGTGAGGACACGTAGCAAACAGATCCCGAATAATTAGTAGCTTGTATTCGTCCATTATTGTGAGGACACGGAACAAAAAGACTCCGAAGATAAGTAGCTCAAACCTTATCGATCGTTATCGTGAGGACACGTAGGCAAACAGATCCCGAATAATTAGTAGCTGTAACGTTTTTCGTCCATTATTGTGAGGAAACGGAGACAAAAGACCTCCGAAACAAGTAGCTCAAACTTATCGATCGCGTATCGTGAGGACACGTAGGCAAACAGATCCCGAATAATTAGTAGCTCATATAAGTTCTGACGTCCATTATTGTGAGGAAACGGAGACAAAAAGACTCCGAAGATAAGTTAGCCTCAAAACTTATCGATCGTTATCGTGAGGACACGTAGGCAAACAGATCCCGAATAATTAGTAGCTCATATAGTTCGGACATCATTGTGAAGACATAGTCAGTTGTCAGCGCTGGAGGCGTAATCAATTAACAGTTTCTCCAGTAACGTAATCACGCAGCTATGAATAGGAACTCATCGCTTTGTGAACGATGTAGAGCTCAAAATAACGTCTACAATTGTAAGTTTTATAGTTACAGCTTCACTTTACTAGGTTACTTCGTGATTTTATCAAATCAGTTTTTGTTCCAAGAAATTTAGTTTGGATTTCACGTTTAGTTTTAATTGGACTAACTTTTTTGCATGGTGTGATTTACTTAATTAATTACTGATCGTTCAGTTGAGTTTGGGATCATTTTCTCCACTACTTGTTATAGTTTTTTCGTTAATTCCTTTTTTATTTTTTTTCATTTATTGCAGGTGTTCATCAGGATATTTCAGTAATTGACTTTAAAATTTCACTGCCCTGTCTTTTCTATAAATCATTTATTTATTTCGAACTCACCTAAACAAATTTCTCTATAAAATATTATTTTAAAGTACCCTAAAATGGATGTGTAATTAACGTCCAACACTTTCGATTTTAAAAAGTAAACATACTTCTAATATCTGTGTTGACAACTAATATAAAGACAAATGTTATAAAGCAATAAAATAATTATTTCTCGTTTACAGAAAATGTATAAGCTATTAAATCGCATCATGTTTAATCATAGGATAACCCTCCATGCCTGCCTGCTCTTAGTTACCCGTCTTCAAGTTTATATCCACAAACACAATGACGATATCTATGTAGGTAATATAACCTAACCACAGCACTAGTCTGGAGGAAGCAGATAGCAAGTCTAGACAGCTTATGGTTTCAATTACCACAGCAGACATGTCCAGACCTGTTTGTATAGTTGACAGCCGCTCTGCCTGGTGAATTAATTAATGTCGCCTACTCTCAGCTGACCCAGCCTTGTTAATAATTTAATCACCATTTAGTTTGTCATCCGTGATTAATTACTGCGAAGTAATTATAAACCTGATGGATGATTGAAGCGACCAAATGCATTTGTTTGGTAAATATCATTCTTTACTTGCTTTAAATTACTGAGTGTCATATTCTAAGATGTACAGCGGTACAACAACACAATTGAAAAGTTTTTCATGAAAAAGTTCTGCAATTTTAGCAAGCCAACGCTGTCTTTTACTGTCATATTTCATGTTTCATCTGCACCAACAAAGGACTGTCATACAACTGTATTACTGGTGAAGTATTTCACATATCAACACTCCTTGCTTTGCTTACATATCCCTTGGCATGCAAAATTGGAATAGCTTGTTTATACTAAGAACCTAATAGTCTGTGCGAGAACTCTTGATAAAGGTCCTAGACACTTTAAACTTGGTCCATAGGTTATTCTTGGTCCAAGGAGAACTCTAGTAATGTCTGGGTCAAAAAGAAAAGAGCATTTTAGCCCTCTATTTGTCCATATGTGCGCTAACTCTTGATAGAAAGGTCTTAGAGACTTTAAACTTGGTCCATAGGTTATTCTTGGTCGCAGGAAACCTCTAGTAATTTTCTGGGCGAGAAGGAAAAAGGCGGTCCAACCACATCTATCTGCCCGTCTGTGCACTAACACTTGATAGAAAGGTCTTAGAGACCTTAAAGTTGGTCCATAGGTTATTCTCGGTCCAAGGAGAACTCTACTAATTTCTGGGTCAAAAAGAAAAGGGCGATTTCAACCACCTATTTGTCCGTCTGTGAGCTAACTCTCTCATTATGTTCTGTCGGATCGTTTGATGATCGTTATATCGGTTTATTTTTGTTGCTTTCAATATTTTATAATAATTACATCGTTGTTCCATCTGGGAATGACAGATAGTTAATTATATGAACATTAGCGTAATTATCATAATCATATTAACGAGAATACTCGAGTATACACGTATAAATATGTTACCGTACATTCTAATCTGGTACAGGGTTAATTTAATGAATATAACATTTTTTTTCTTTTTGTCATATTCAGGGTGAGTCAGAAATATGGTAAAATATTTTAAAAACGTGGTTGTAGAGCAAAAATAAGAAAAAAAATGTTATACAAATATAGGTCCGGAAACGCTCCATTAGTGAGTAATGGCTGGCGAAATATTTTGCTTTCTTTTCAGTTCACCTGGTGAAATTAAGTGATTATGAAATGTTTTGTGTTTACTCTTTAATTCAAATAAGGTGGATTTATAAGGAAAATCGCCTAAAAAATCAAATAAAACCACTTTAGAGGTTGTAGTGTGTACAGTTTTCCAAAAATCTAATAACAAAAATACCTTCTTAAATGTTGATGTGGAGTAAAATTGTTAAATGAATAAAAAACAACCATAATAAGCAAAGTTTAACTAAATGTGTAAAAAAGTTATGAAATTGACTCCTCACGTATTACACTACAAAGCAAACTTTTTGCTGTTTTATAATAAGGAATGAGTATAGATTGGTAAGAGCTGGTAATAATTAATCATTTAAACAACAGCTGTTTGAACATTTTTAAATAATAAATAATCAGCTGGGCATTTATTATTAGATGACAAATGTCACCTACCTGTAATTGTTGAACAAAACAACAAACTGTAAAGATACTGTGTGTTTGTGTTAAGTATTATTAACACGTCTTAAAATATTTTGTATTATATGTTTTGCATGTGATACTTTCGGCACCAATGATCAGTGGACTTGCTAATACAATTTTGACTGCGGTTTATCCCTCCTTGGTGGGGGGGGGTGTTTAGTAGTGCCATCTGTTGTCAAACCTCTACCCGTATTAATTGATCCGTACTTCATTTAAAATGTTTTGTTCAATGGAAATTAGGCTGCATCCGTATGTATATAAGACTTGGGCTAGTTGCCTCCCACTAAATGCATACCCAAGCAGCAAGCAGAAGCATGAATGACAAGACAATATTGGAATGGAGTTGTGGATAGAGCAGTTGGCAAATCTGAGGGGGCGAGTGGTTTATCCTCCCACTATAAACAGCCCCATAAGCCACAATGTTTAATAGACGCCGCTGGTAAACCACCAGACACCAATTGAGTAGACATACATCCGTCTGCTTGTTGACTTGAGTGAGCAGACCCCTACTAGATCATTAAACACATTAAACTGGGTCTATTGGGTATAATGGTAAGCCACCTCTTCAGTATGTAATCCTTTAGCATTCATTTTAAACTATCTGCAAATCTAGAGCAACCCTATACAATACCAAAGTTTAGAACACTCGAGACGTCATAACGTGAAATAGGTAGATCCAAGGTAGATCTCTTGGATTTCTTGAGACTAATTTAAACGTAATGTTTTACCTCCTCCGGTATCTTACACCGTGGATCGAACAAGGTGTTCTAATATGATTTTCTGATACGCCATTAGAAAACTACATCCTAGTTTGTGACGTCCCCAAATTGTGAATAAGTCCTTTGACCCTTACAGGATAAAATCCATTTCGTCCCTATTAACTCTTCCAACTTTAGGCTTGGAGGTCTTTTTGCCTTTAGCATGGACTTCATACAAAACCATAATCTGGAAGACAAGATGTGTCAAAAATTTCTGATACAAGTCACGGTCATTAAAAAACTCCCCTTGACCCCATTCATTTTCGATGCATCAAAGTAATGCCACCTTGTAGTTTGTACAGGATATCATCGTTTAACCACTCAGATTCCTTAAACAATCCTGGGATCATCTATGGCATTTAATTAAACCCTATCTGCGCACCAACATTCTATCTCACTGCACCAGGCGTTTGATCTCCCTGACCTGCACCATATCATCGGGAACTCTTCCATGGACGAGTTTTTGTCTCCAGTTGAAAACGTCCTATCTCCAGAACTCTATCAATCCTACTCTTTATATCTATCCTCCAAAGTGCATAGTCGGTATTGCTAGTTCAACTTTCTTAATTTTAAATAGTTTTAGTAAACGGAATATAATAATAAATAACCGAGGAATCTGCAACTCTTTTGAAAATAGGACGAAGATGTTTTCTGTATCTAGGTACTTTAGAAAGTACCAATGAATAGCGCAATGGGGAACTCCGAAGATCTTATGCTATTGATACACGCAAGGGCGCAATACACTCTGGTACTTTTATTACATTTATACATTTATGGATTTTAAACTTTAGAGAAAGAGAGAGAGAGAGAGAGACCGTGATAAAAGTTTTGCACGCTAAATCTACAAAGCTGGTTTAACTTGGTACATTAAACCGTTTAATTTCCCTCTTTATCAGCGAAGCGGGTGCTAGCATCCCCGGGAGAGTTATCATCATGTTTGATAAAACTTTACCCTCATCATTTCTACTGTTCTAGTATTATGGCTGATGTTAGAGTATTTTTACCACTAGAAATATTACATCATTCATAAGTTTCACTATTATACATGGAACTCACCTATGTATATAACTATAATTATAAATCATTTACGAATTCATTTTAATTCCCCATCTGTTGGAATATCTTACGGTAAAGCAGAATAAATGCAAGAAATGAAAATTTTTATCTATTGTAGAGGTGAACTGTGTATACGGTTATACATTGTAGTGAGAGAGGCCAATCTCCTTTGGAGTCTTATTCTGCCCTCATGGGTACAGTACAAGGTGACAGTATTTGAACCTGCGCTATCTCTAACTTAGATCCAAAGTCCAACGTCTTAGACCACTCGGCCATCGACACTCCTCATGTATAGAAATGTTTTGCCAAAATTTTCATTCAAATAGTAAACATATATGTTTCACATTGAAATGAAAATTTCAATTTCTTTCTTAGACTTAATTTGCAGAAATAAGAACACAAGTATTAAATAATAAATACAAACTGGTAATTTAAATAGGCCTATAAATTACATGAAACACATAAAACCAATATTTAATACTTTTTTATTGTTTTGTGAGGCCTTCAGACACATCACAATGATAACTCTATTTTATTTAATGCAGCTGCAAACTTTACATATTTTTTACTGTTACATCTGATGTAACAACTTAATATTAGCTTGTATTGATAGTCAATAAATATACCATGTGTTGAAAATATTAGTTACTTATTCCTAGATTTTTATATTAATAATTCTAATAAAAGTAAACATAAAATATTTTAATTTTCATTTAGACCTATTGATGTTTAAACTTGGCAAATTTCCAATTTGTTATGTTATGTTTCCATTGCGCTCCAGATCCAAGTAGTCACGGTTTCGTGATACACAATCTGTACGCCGAGTTATTGTAGTTTACAAGTTTACTATGAAGCGCTCGTATTAGTGCAGCGGGCCGTCCAACAATAACTCATTTACGAAACAGGTCCGAAGCGTCTAGGAGCGCAGTGGCGTCTGCATCTAGATTCTGTCTGCTGAATAGCTCATTAGTAGTAGCTTTATGAATTATCAACGTTGTCAAAGTAGTGAAGAGTAAGTGTCGTGAAACGAACAAGTAAATATATTTAATATTAAGTCTATTTTCTTATGAATTAGAATTTTTGAAACATTCACTGGTATGTTCAAAACGTAATCTTTTTACAATTTTTGTGTTGATATATATTATTACAGGAAACAGTAATTTTATAGACAGTTAGTTTTTTATGATTAAATATTATAATTGAACTAAGCAGTTATGAATATTAACATTGTTAATTGATTCTACACGTACTGGACAGTGAGTAAACGTTGAGTGATACATGGTGAATAATTGTTTCCTTTACTTTATCCGCATGGTATACACGATACGGGAAGCTTTACGGAAAAATATTTCAAAACAGAACATTTTGATTGTATTTTAGAAAATGTTACATTTTCATTTCATTTTTAGTTTTTTAGTTATCTGCTTTTTTCAAGGTTTTAAAATTATACTAATAGAAATATAATTTTGAAATATAAGCTGTATTGCTTAGATTTTAATAAAAATCTGTTTTACAAGAATATAATAATATTTTCGTAAAATTAAAGCCTTATCTAAAACAGGGTTATGTTTACGATTTCGTAATTTCAGGTTCTTGTCACTCGCACAGTTATATTCACGCTTTCTATTTTATGTTACTTTAAAAAATAAAGGGATTTGAAGACGTAATTAATGCATACAAAAGAATTAGTAGTCTAACTTTTTTTATTATAAAAAAATATTATTTTCCATATGGCTATTTTAAGATACATGTATTTATAAGAAGACGGTGTGAATATTTTTGATGATTTAAATGCCGTAGAGTTTCTCTCCAGAGATCGAGTGAACTCAGAAACCAGTGGATTTGGAGGATGAAGGCGTCTAGATGCCAAAGCTCATGATAGGATCCTGGTATTCAGTAAACGCCAGTTAAAAGCTTTAGTGTGTACTCATAATTCCATAAGGACATGTTAATGAACTTATCCAAAAGAATTAAAAATTTCGTGTTTTCTTATGAACTGCGACGGACATCTATTTAATCTTGTAGCTTTTAAGATTAGGGTAGATGTAATATTCACTGCCTCTTGAACTGATTTTTACAATATCACGCCGGTTTTTTCGCAAAAGACTGTTTTTACAGGAAATACATCATGAACTGGAATGTATACCATCATTACAATAAAATCAGAAATTTAAATTAAGGTTGGTTTATGGATACCTCAACCACGAAACAATACTGATCCACGGTTAGTATTTGTTGCCACAATTACAAAGCCTAACGTCTTTCCCAAGCGGAGCGGCGCACAAGAATATATTTCTGTCAGTACTATATTGTTTATTTACACTTGTTTAGTAGAAGACGTTTTCTGAACACTAATGAAACAATTGATTCGCTTGCCATGCATTTAGTAAACAAGAGCAGAAGAGTAACTACGAAACGAGATCCTGGAAAAGAAACGGGATCCAAATGCAAACAAAACTAATGCCATATTTACAATATTGATAATTACGTTGTAGCAAAATAATATTAATTATGTTATGCAGCTATAATGGAAGTGCATGTTACATTCCAAACGCGACAAGAATAATAATGAAATTATTTAATGCGATCGTAATGTATTTACAATCACATCTGTGTTAAGGTCATTTCAATTTTATTTTATTATACTACACAAACAATCCCTGATGTAATGCTATTGACGCTAATAATCATACGAACAAATTTTGTATTTCATTAGCAACACTATTGTAAGCGGCTATAAATTTATAAAATTAATTAGCTGAAAGTCAGTTTAATATGGGTTTCCGTGGGCAACAAAGGTTAGTTTGGAAAGCAACCAAGGCGGTCGTAAATATTAGGTGAACATGTAACTGTAACGTCGAACAGCGGGTCTGCCTAAACCCGGGTGCAGCAGAGAAGACAAATGAGGGCGGGCGTGGCCCATACGGGGCCGCCTCAACCAACCAGAGGCATGATGCGTTTGCAAAATTGTCCACTCCCGTCTTATAGGACACAGAGCTTGACTTAAGGACAATCTTAGGCTTTCCAAAATATTAGAGCTGCTCTTAAACAGATTTTTAAAAAGGAGCCTATAAATCTACCTCGAAGCTGTTTACTAATTGTACATTATTATTCTTTAAAATTTAGTGCCTTATTTCATTTTAATTTTTATATTTGGCAAACAAAACTGATTGATTTTTTTAAAGATTTTTTTGATGATTTAAGGTTTAAAAAGGATAACAGGATTTCGGACATTTGCCATTGTTACATGTCACAAACGGTATAACACAAGATTTCGAGGATTGCAATTTGTGGAATTATAATGGGTTCTACGATTGCAAAAGTATCCTCTACGTCACGTGGGGGAGGTAGTAATACATAACCAACATAAATAATATACCTTTATGTTGGTATATGTTCTTTATAGACGTCCTTTATTTAGTTACCGAAACGTTTGTATTGTATTTTTTTTAACAAATAACGATGGCGAATTTCCGAAAACCTGTTTAATCCTTTCGAACAGTTTTTTCTGACCATTCCATCGTTAGTGAGATTCCATCATGTATTTTTTCGAAACAAAAAAATTTTGAGAAAGGTTTCAAATAGGCACTTTATAGAATGAGCCCTGAGAATTGTAGAGGCAATGTCCCGTTTGTGAGATGACAGCAGATAGACCACACTGGCTCGATATCCCATCAGCGGTGTTCGCGGTGTCACGCTTCAAATACGTTTTTCGCGGATCTGCCCCCTCCCCCACCTTACCACACTCCCTTACAGCGCTGTTGTGGTTTCTCGGCAGCTCTAGCTGTCGTTTACTTACGTCACAAACGATGTTCTTGTTGAAACGGAACAGCCATGCAAGTACTGAATAAACTATATAACTTCAAAATCTTCTATATGTTACAACACTGGGATTTTGATTCACATTCTAGAAGTGGTATTAGACTAAATAAAGTCAGATCCAAAAATTTCATTTTTAGTGCTGACTAACGAGTTGGAAATAAACTGTAATTGCTTAGTGACAAACTGAGTCGAAGCGTTACATACAACTGGAATTCTATGTAGCTTATAGTGGGAAATCCTTCTAAAAACGTGTTTAAAAAAATATATAGGAATGTTTAGGCGATTCCATTTTAAAACCATTCTCTGTCCGTTCTCGTGGGCTAGGATCTTACCAAACAGAATAAGGGGAAGAGTCGATATTATTTTGGCGATGGTAACGGATAAAAAGCGCTACATTCACAGTCTGGATTTGAAGATGCGCTAATCTCCAGCTCAACCCAGAGTTTTAAAATGTCTTAAACCACTTAGCCATCGGAACTCCTGTATGTTATTAAAATAATTTGTTTACTTTATACATTAGTTCTTTACTTCAAATGATAGCTATAAGCCCATCTTCGAACTCTACATACTCCCCAACTAATTTAAAAATACTAAAAAAACGAGGGTAAAACACACTTTCATAGTTCGAGAGATTAAAATATATAAAAATATTTCATAAACTTTAGTAATCTTATTTGAAAGTGCATTGTAAAGTTTAAACATTACATCATGAGAGGCTTAACATTTGCCCGCACATTTGTTGACTGTTTTGTTGCCCACGGGGACCGTTGTATTGATTCTGTACCACAGCCAATATTCTGGGTCAAGCCATAACAATTTCAAACTCATTTGTAGGGGGAGGAGGGGTGAGTTTAATTTTTATAAAGAATTTCATTCCTCTCTTTCTGTCCTGTCTGTTCCGCTTGATTTCTCAAAAATTAACTGACCTTTAGACTTGAAAAGTTTGCATGAAGCTCCATTTTTTTATATAGACAATACTGAGTTCTATGATGGTGCTTGTCACTCTCCATGGGACTTGGCTGAGCGTTAGCGAATAGTTTTACATTGGTTAAACATTATGACAACGACAAAATCGCAGAACAAGTTTGAAAGTTTGTATGAAGTTTCATTTCTATATAAACAACTCTGACTTCGATGATGGTGCATTATCATCACTCCATGGAACTTTGCTGAATGTTAGCGTATAGTTTTAAAATTGATATTAAGGAAATATTTTCATATATTGACTTTACATTTTGCGTGAATCTTGATTTCTACACACAAAAGATAGTTCTATGATGGTTCATGTCCAGGCAGCATGATATTTGGCTGATTGTCCTTTGAAGTATATCACCCATTAAGCTCACACAGATTCTCGTTTATCTCTCTGGGAAATGTAAAAACAACCTTTATGATTGTTCTCTCCGTGCGACATCTCGAGAATGACATTAGCTAGAGACTTGACATTTTGCATGCAAACTCAGCAAAGCCTGTTACGTGACACGTGGTTGTAACATACTCTCTTGTTTATTATGGTTTAGGATTGAATTCAGAACTTTGCACAGCAGCATACACAAAATGAAAATTGCAACTAGTCTTACAAAATATAAGAGAACTAAATTGTGTGGCTTCCCAAAAGTGCGTATAGTTTTATAGTAGTTTATTTTAGTTTATTAGTTTTATATTTTATTATAGTTTAGTATAGTGCATATATATAAATGTTCAATGACGAATAATACACAATTATTTCTGACAAGACTATTAACAACTGTTTTATTGAGTAAATTTTAATCATTTAAGTGATAATAAATTTCAATAACCATTTAAAATCCGAAATGTGATTTTAATCAACACTTATTGCACAATTTATTTCCCCACGTAAAACATTTTACTTCAACAATTGAATTCTTATGTCACAATGATTGACTATCGAAGCTTTTCTAGATTTTATTTACTTTGCATTACAACAAAAATTGCAAAACAAGAATCGTAGAGTTTAACTACTCTCCTTCTCTGATGTGGTCAAGTTTGCAGGCTCACCCATTCGTTTTCTCCTACCCTCCGAGTGAGTGCAGATCGCTTCTGTATGGTAATGCCACTGTTAGCG
This sequence comes from Homalodisca vitripennis, assembly GCF_021130785.1. Classification (NCBI taxonomy): domain Eukaryota; kingdom Metazoa; phylum Arthropoda; class Insecta; order Hemiptera; family Cicadellidae; genus Homalodisca; species Homalodisca vitripennis. The sequence goes on from NW_025782564.1 coordinate 27,989, forward strand.
CCAGAAGTGGCTACCCCCGCAACAAGGTATGATGTATGGGGTGACATCCTCAGCCGAGAGGGTTTGATGATGAACTGCAGCTTGTGGCAACTAAGCTTTTCTTATAGAAAGTCCACAACGATTAGCTCTATCTGTTGATTTAAAAGAGGGCTCAATAATGGCAGTATATATCTTTGTGCCTTAACGAACACAATTAACCTATGCTTTTCACCAGATTTGTTATATTATATATTTCGGTTTAAAGTTAATTTTGACTATGGAAGGATTTTGAAGGAAATCGAAGTTTTTCGAACATTTGCAATCGTTTAGTGATACAATACCACCAGAAACACTTCGTTTCGAGCTCTGCAATCTGATCTCATCTTCTCTTTTTAAATTCTCTTCTAAAAAACGCCTACTCCGGCCCTAACTTTTTTTCGCCATCTTGTTTCTCTGCATTCACGATAAACATATTGGCCTCTGGTCAGTTGTATTTGGTTGGCCGGTTAGTGCAGAACTAATGTGATCTGTATTCTGTTGTACAGTTTTTTAATAATTAGAGTATCTATTAAGTGTAAGTTTTTTTAAAGATAGTGTGCATGGAATAGACACACAACCTGGCTGTTGTGTGGTTCCTGACTTATGTGTGTCACAACGTTCTGATATGTTTGTTTTACTTCAACCTAGATTGTAGTCATGCATTAGTTTAGTCAGTGACCTGAAGAAAGAGGTCAGATTGCAGATCTGGAAACGTAGTGTTACTGGTTGTATTGTATCACTGGAATGTTTCAGAAAATACTATTTCCTTCAAAATCCGTTAATCTTTTGACATCAACATTCTAATGATTCCTGAAGTCAAACCACCTAAATTCTTTGCTCAAATGTTTATATCCATTTTTCCTAGAGCGTGTTATGAAGATGAGGTTTTTTATACATAAAACATCAAGCCCTTTATTCGCTTCTAATTGTATTCATATATTTCCGTCGTGACTATGGTTCTTATAATAAATCTTTCAAAAAAATCTTTGTAATATTTGACCTCTTAAAGTGCTTTTTTTCAATTAAAATATAAAAATTTCATTTACCCTTTCTATTTGGGCCTTTGGGTCCCATAGCTTCATTAAAAGTGTTTATAATCCCTAATTATTCAATAAATAGCTATAATTCATGGACTTTTGCTGTCATTAAATAAACCTTAATAATTTTTTTGCTTGAAGACGCTGAATGTCAAGTAATGGGCAAACATGATAAAATAATCCATTTACTAAGTGGAGTTTCAATTGTGTTTTTAACAAAGTTCCATAGATGCGCGTTTTTAATTACGCGCCGTTCATGGCAAAAGCGCATTGAAATAGGACCCTATACGTGAAGCGCAGTTAGACCTGAAAGCTGCAAGTTTAGATAGCAACACAATGGGTTTGCCACCTCCTCTGCCTACCTCTACAGGCTTATAATGGCAGATCAATAGGCCATTAACTGTACCTTTGTGGTCGTGACGCCGTCCTTCTGATTGGAATTATCCCTTGCTAATTGGACCACGTGATGTTTTCCTATTTTCCAGTCCATTAGGTCTACTCCGACATAAAACCAGCATCCCTTTGTTCGCGTTGTAATATTTTTAATGGGCTCTTAAAAGCTCCATTACTGAAGTTGAAACCGGCTCTGTGAGGCTTCTGCCATTAGCGGTTTAGCCATTCATGAACTACATCAGTTTCCAAGCCGGTGTCTGCCGAACTGGGATTTATTCTTAGTCTGAAATGTTTCGTTTTTATTAATGTACTTACGAAACAAGTAAAAGTTTAAAGGTAAATAGTTAATAGTGTACAAGTTTTGAATTTATACACCAATTATTGCTTTTAAATTCATGACCAGATTTCAAAACGAAGTTAATATTCAAACAATATAAATCAAATATTATTTATCAGAGTAAAAATTTTCATTATAAACGTTTGTTAAATATATTTTTATTGGATGCACGATGTTTTGTACAAATTACAAAAATTCTTCATTCCATTAAAACTTGATTTAACAACACTAAACAAATTCTTAAATAAAAAAGTACAATGGGGTATCAAATGACCTAACTAGCTTTATTTTTTAGACCAAGAGGAACCTATGTACCAAATCTCTAGTCTATAGGATATTTCTATACAAATTAACGTATAAAGAAATAGACAAACTCACGGACTGACCCTTTGATATTTGACCTCAAAAAATCAATACAGTTCTTTCCTTGAACCAAGAAAAACCTATGTACCAAGTGTCCTAAGTCTCTAGGATATGTCTATACAAATTAACGTACACACAAATAGACAAATGGACGGACTGTCCTTCGATATTTCAACCTCTTAGGTAAATAGAGTCCTTTCTTCGACCAATATGAACCCATATACTAAGTTTCAAGCCTCTAGGATCTTTTTTATCACTACTTATCGAACAAATGGACAACGTATACGATTTTAAAAAGGACATGATAATTTAGGCTTTACAATTAGACTGTTTTAATGGGTATATAATTCATATTAGTTTAATAATTCGTCATAATTCGTTTCTTACTAATGCTTCAAGTTATAAATATTTTATGACCTGAACGGTAGAAGAATCTATGATAACGTGGCTCAATAAGTGAAACGGTTGAAGAAAGAAACTGTCCCTGTGTCGGGTGACAACAAACGGGCCCAGTTCCGATGGGAGTAGCATTGGTTCAATATCCTTTATTGTGATTTCCACATGTTATACTCTATCTCCAAGAGGTTTTCGGTAAGGTTTTCTTCTTTCGTTCCCACCCCACCAAACCTTACTTACTCTTGCAGCTAGACAATGCATGAGTTTTAAACGGCCATAAAGTGGTTTTCTATAAAATTTTCAATATGTTCAGTGCGTGAAATTTCCATCTATTTAGCATTACAAATGTTGACAGTTTACAATTTAAAGTATTATAAACATTTTTGCATTGTCAGAAACATTTTTTGTTCTACATTCAATAAATATTATAGTTCTTCGGGTTGTCCTGCAAGAGAAATCCATTTTTGTATGTGTTTATTAAACGGGTGATTGGTTCGATCTGAAGGCTTTTATTGAGCAAAACTGTTTTAGACTTAATATTGTATGAAAACATAATACTCCCAGATGTATCTGACACAGTAATAACTTTATAATTGTTGTATGTTCTTATTTAATTTTTTGTTCAATTACTTCTGTTCGCGTTTTAATGTATTGATGTACGAAATTATACTTTGTTATACACTTTAATTCTGTTTTTTTAATTTTATTACTGGTGAGGGGGCAAATCTGAAGGAATAAATCGATTGGTGTTTCACATTTTTGTGCCACGTTAGTCCCACCAACTACAAGTACAATCGCCAGAATATTGGCTTTAAAAAGCCTTCATCGAAAAATTCAATATATTCCCTACTCTCTGCTAAACAGCTGTGTTTCCGTTTGCAGCCACCATTAATGTATTGTTCCACCAACAACAGAAAAGATATAGTAATGTTTACCTATATGCATTGTGTATACAAAAAACTAGTCCTATGCATTAAAAGTGAAATATTCTGGCGCATTCTTCGTTTTCAAACCCTAACTAATAAAATATCCATAAAAACCACAACACTACTCTAACGTTTCGAAAATTGATATATGAATTCTGTGTTTTTCCAGGTGAATTTTCAAATTAAACAATTTAACAATAATATAAAAACCCAAA
>NW_025782565.1:0-34940 GCF_021130785.1 Homalodisca vitripennis
AAACGTTGAACTTATTAATTTGCCAGTCCAGTTTAAAATAAATCTATTATTTTTATTTGGATCTGTGACTTTTTATTTTAGACAAACCAGATCATATTTAATAGTTAAAAATTTAGTAATAAATTGTACTGAATATTCACTCGGAGCATACTAATAAAAAAATATTTTTATATCGTCTTGGATGTCTCATTGATAAATTAAATAGTAATATTCTGGAATATTAATATCTACAATCCAAGTCGTTATAATATTCAACGTCAAAAACGATACTAAAACCACAAATTAATAATACTAACAAGCCGGTAATAGAAATGCAAAGAAACTTATGTTGAAATTTGCATAAGACTACACAAGAGTGATGTTAAAATTATTCATATCTTTACCAACGTAGCCTAAAACGAAAAAAACAAAGGAAATAGTAAATTAGGAAAAAAAGGAATTCTGTGGCTATAAGAATGTACTTTTAATCTACTTCCTCTTGACGCAAAGAATAGGAATTTGAGTAATAGGTGTATAGCTTGTCTGGTTTTACTGCAGCCCCAGAGCTTTGATAATTATTCTAACGGTTAAATAGAAAAAAATAATTGTGAATGGCCGCCTCTTTTCAATACCAATGAGAAAAGACTTCGCGCACTAATATCAATCATATCTCCTTGGAAGAAGGGGACACTAGTTCTGAACAAGTATCTACATTTACAAACTTGCAAGGGAGCATGCCCTTATACAGTCTTGCAACATACTATCTTTAACATCCAGGGTACTTTAGTCAATAGGGAAGGCAATTCTCCCTAGAACTAGTCCTATCAAACTAGCCCTCCACTAAAATCTTCTTTTGCCGTTAGTGGTGTGCCATTCCTGGACATCCAAACTGTTGCCCTGATATAAGTGACACATCGGTTTTAGCAGTACCCAATCTAGCTCAACTAAAAGGTATACACCAGCTCAAAATAAACCCTCCTGGGAAATTTCTGAATACTTTTACCAATACACTCGTATATTTTAGTGCTGATTTCTCTGCTGTATCTTCTTAAGGTTTCTTCAAGTACCTTCCTTAACATTTAAGAGACCTTGAAATTAACTAATGTATCTTATTAATATTAAAGGACAATTTCTTTGTTATGCCCGAGGACTCAACTTGAAAAATTATATCTATTTATTTCAATTAACTTTTTATAAATAACCACGGAAATTTTTTTATCTGCTTCTTATGATACTCTATATTAATATTATTGTAATTTTTTGTGATAATTTACCACAACTGTTTGTAATAAACCAAGAATGGATGATTGATTTTGAGTCATTCCGTATTTGGATCACGTATATGAATGCGATACAATATATAAAATGTGAATCTATCCAAAACTTAGTGGAAGTGACTCAAGTTTATGCATAGACTGGTAATATACTGATTTCCTCGGTAGCTAATTACTACTGTTTAGCAGCCCATATTTTATGAATTAACCCATTACAAAAGTGGAATAGTTAGTTCTGCTAATTATATTTTGTGCTACATATTTATTGTATAATTTTATTTATTTTTAATTAAATTGAACACGCTTTAGCTTTTTTTATCATGAAAACAATTCACAAACGCATAATTACATACATAATATGGAAATGAACATAAATTAAACCAACTAGAACTTAGTTAAATATAAAACTTATTTAAATTTTAGTGAATTTTAATAAACATAGTCTATCCACATAAACGTGTTCCTATGATTCAGAAACCTCTACCATTTCAGGCTACAAATAATTAAACTCATCCATATTGAGTTGAATATATTTTCATGGAAATATAGTTGTTCAGCCTATTACAATTTTTCTAATCTGATTTTAGAATGCATAAAATCAAATCAAAGTTTAATAAAAGTTAACAATGGATTAAATAACAGTTTTATTTTTAGTAATCTCTTATTAAAAGGGTAAAAATATTGTAATGTGATAAAAATAATACCATATTCTTTCAGCTATAATTTAATGTATTTAAACACAAAATTTTACAACATAGTTTTCTAAAACAAAGGTACAATAATAAGCTGCTTAAATTAAAAAAACTTTCAAACTGGGTTTTTGAAACATATCAGCAGTGAGGATATTGGTCACATACGCCATAATGTGTAAAGGAAATAGTGAATGTGTAAAATAAAAGGTATTAGAGAGCATTGCCATCATCCACCACTTGAAAGTAAATTAAATACCGTAAAAAGTGAGAATGTCAGCATACATTTAATAACGGGTATAACAGACACAAATAGTTCCATTACCCCATACACTGATAATTAAACGAGTAATTAGCATTGTCGTTATTTCAGTTAATTAAAAGTTTACACGAATCGAGCACTTTTACCTCTTGGCAGTTTCGACAAAACACTGTCCATGTTGCCGTACACTGTGGAAAATGTTTATATTATTATTGAATAAAACTGGAATATTTTATTTATCTCTAGAATCAGTTACGAAAATTTTAGGACAACTGTTGGTACTAAAACCTAATTCTTTTAAAACATTACGTGACGATCTTGTATTCTGATATCCACCAGAAATTGGAGTCCCAAAATATCACTCTTAAAATTTGGATAGAGGAATTTACCACTTTATTCAGGGATATAAAGTGGTTTTGTATAGTAAACAATTCTCAATAGACAATAGACTTCAGTATTGGTACTTACCTTCAGAAAGTTACCTTTAAATGTCAGTTTGATTTATATTACTACATTATGTGTTACATCTGTGGTATAGACATTTATGTATTAAAGATTATACTAAAACTATTTATTAAAATGGTAATGTTATCAATATACTGCAAATAACATTCCCCAACCAGTATGACCATCAAAGACTGTAAATACTAGTGGCTAGTGCTACGTTATGATATCCATAACACTAGGTTGAAGTAAATAGCAAGTTTGGAATAGTTGGAATCAAGTGGTTTTTATACATACATTAATGTGTCTTCTTTTTTATCTATTATATATACATAATGTTATTTTAGCATCATATATAAAAGTTTGAAATTATGAGAGTCCTCGGCTCGCTGTTTAGTACTGTTTCCATATACACAAAAACAATTATTTATTATGATTACATACTTACACTCTTAAGTTTAATTAGACCTCATTTTTTTAAATAGATGAAATCCAATAATATAAATACAAACAATGTTTTTATTACTTGATAAATCCACAATTAAATTTTAGTACTTGATGTTACCATGATAAAAAATTATGTTAATAAATAAATAATTTTATCAAACTTGATTTCTTGTGTCATATTTTATACTATTTATTCCAGATAGCATTTTATAAGCTGAAAACAATCTTACAAACCACATTATTGTCAGCTAATAAAAGGTAAATGGAAATAAATAGCTTTATTTTCAAATAGCCAATTAATGGCATAACGGAATGAACCATAACATCTAAGAGAAAGCATATATATAATGTATGTCTGTATATGAACCTCAATAACATTATATTTCATGTCCGAGTTTCGCTTGCCAATTTCGTACTTGTGATTAAAGAAATATATATTCGTAATACAAAACAACTCCATTCAAGGGGACATAGTCCCCTAATTGAAATAATTTTAATAATATTCTATGCTTTTATTTGTGTTAAGAAGAAGGTATTTAAAAAATTGATGCAATAATCAAGCGATTAGTAAAGCGAATGATCTAGAACACTTAATATTTGACAGTTAGTATAAAGATTTAACAAGCACAAGGTTTCACTGCATTCTTTAAAGTTTGATAGTCAACCCGTTTGAATATCGAAAGAATGCGTCCAACGTAAACCAAAAATTTTAATACGTCAGGGTACCTAAATCGAAATGGTTTCAGTCAAATATTGCATACACACAGTATTAAGGTATAACTTAAAACGTTGACTGCGCTAGACGCTTTACGGCATAGAAGCACGATGAGGGTAGTAAGACTTACTCAGTACAAACCAGCAGTTAAGTTGATAAATCTTTTTCCTAACATACTGTTGATACCTTGAGATGCATGTTTTCTTATGAGTCATACTGGAACAAGAAGAAAGTCTTTTACTTTATATAAATTAAATAGTAGTCAGTATTTAAAGGTACAGAGAAGCTGTTTTTTTACGTGGTGTGAAAATATATTCCAATATATTAAGTTTCTCGTGTGATTTTATTGTCTATCTAATTTGATAAACTCACATGAACATGAAACTTAGTTTATGGGCTTGTTGCAAGCACTAATAGTTCGTCTTATTCTATAATGTTGGTAAACGATGAGTATTTTTGCCGTTTAACAATACAAATATTTTTAAAGAAGAAGCTGTTCCCCTTGTAAGCCTTACAATGGTCATCCCCATGAGCCACTAGCCTGAGCGAGCACCTCATAAAACGGAATGAAGAGGAAATGCGATAAAAAGCAAGATCATGATACTGGTTAAAAGTGCTACGGTCAAAACAGGTTGTAAAAATATGCTACCTCTAGCTCAGATCAAATTCTGACTTCTAAGACTGTTTGACCATTGGCTCTCCCAAACAAGTATTATTATTAAAGGTAGGTCATGTAGTACTACCCGGTTCTGAACCTGTAAAGAAGTTCTTTAGTTTTAAGCCTCATATATATTCTGCTCAGGAGATTACAATGACAATTATTATAACGTTTTTTCGGAAATGTTTACATTACGTTGAAAGGTATATCCTTTCCTGAAGGCTGAAAAATTTTAAATTAAATGTAGTTGTTTGTACTATGTGAGAGCCGAGATAAGACATTGTTCTTAGTAGTACCATTCATCTACTAGTTGTAACTGTTAATAGACGATCCAAAGTCGTAAACAATAATAATGAGTTCCATACAGGGTAAACTCCTATTCCAATAACTTACTTTACAAGTATATTACGTAACTATGGACGAAAGGGTTTATTTAATACGAATGTTGAGTTAAGCTCCATTTCGTTTATTGCAGCATCTGATAAGTGACGCTGTCACAGAATTGACAGCTAGAATATGAAGTCCACGTTTGTTTGAAAAAATTCCAAATATTTGACCTAGAAGAAGCTTAAAACGAATTTTTCGGATCGTTTAGACGTCAGATACGTTATAATAAAATATACACTGTATGAAGTAGTGTTCTCGGTGTGTCAATTGTATACCTCTATTTAGAAAATATTAATAACCTGCATGAAAAAAGAGAAAACTGTGCTTGAGATTTAAATATTAGTCGTCTAAGACGCACGTTGGTTAAGCTTTAATATTAATTACGTAATTGTCTTTTTCTATACATTTTCCGTACTAATTTTATAGGATTGATAACAGAGACATGAATTACCGCTCGCTAACAATAAACTCGAAGCTGTTAATAGCAAATCGTTAAATAGAAATTCTAAATTCCCTACCTTACTGTGTGTTTTGTGCCTTACTACCGCCCACACAAAATAATCAAATCTATCTGCTCGCTCGTTTGCTCTTTATTGCGTTCTTTATATTTGACATTTCGGCGCATCAATTTCTAAGATGTAATGAACTGTCAATCCATTTCCACCAATCAACGCAAATGATGTTCTTTTTATTTTAGTTCGTAAGATATAATGTAATATTTTACTATGTCATCATGGAATTTCATGGAAGGAACGCTACATATTTAAAGTTACATGTATTCAGTGTTTTCTGTGTAATAAGACATAATAGATAATATTTTAGACGAATAAAATAGTGCTGAGCTACGTAAGATAGCTAATTAACTATCCTAGCAATCTATTTTTTCCTCTACGAAACAAATATATAAAAGTTATATTTGCTATAAAATCTATAAATAAACCTGAAACTAAAATTACTTAAAACGGAACCTAATGGAGGTATGTTTCAAACAATGACACTTTATGTAATAACTCTCACTTTTAAGTGCTACGTGTTTATTAAGGCGTTGTTGAGTGTTTATTTAATTGTATGTTAATTGGATAAATCAATAAAATATTTTCAAGACGTACAACACTCTGCTAAACATGTTACTGTAAGGGCCATAAAGTAGAGCGCCACAGTAACAATTTTAGATTGACAATAGACAGCAGTATAGGCACTTACACCAGAAACGTAAACGTCACATTGAATTGTATTACTTCAATACGCCTTGCGTCGCTGTTTCAAATATTCTTACACATTCAAAAATCATATTAAAGGTATTGTTAAAGTAAATATGCTTTAGTAATTACTTAATATATAAAAGTAAAAAACAGTACTATAAAACAATATTATTAACATAAAAACTTGAAACAGCTAATTGTTTGGGTTAATATTATCTACAATATTTTTAACATATCTAGGTACATTTGTAAGTTAGAGAAAGAAATTCTCGTAGACATTAAAAAAGTTGAAATCCAAGTAATGTGCATGTACGAGGAATTATCAGGTGATTAATAAACTTCAATTTAAAAAGGACCATCATCAAGGTATAGTATCGTTGTTACAGAGATCGATGTTACAATTGGAACTACAAACCAATTATGAAATATGTCTGGATAAAGATCTGTTATTCATAGCCAGCAATAGTGGATTTCAGAGCCTACTGTTCAAGTCTATAACTTTAAAGTCTAACTGCTTATTGTTTTTTTGTGATATTGTAGTAGAAAAAATGACCTTTAAACATTATTTTATTATTAAATAGGGACTCATCATCAAAAATTTTTATTGTAACTATGAACTAGATTTATTTAAGCCCAGTTCTTGTTCACCACACTGATAAAACATGTCTTTTGTTTTAATACTTGATCAATATATTCGAAAGAAAATCTATGTTGACTATTACAATTTGGTATTATGCCCTCTATGCTCAGTTGGCATTTGGAAATTTGGTGTAAATAAAAGATATGTGTTTATGCTAAAATTTTCTTGTAATTAATATTTTAATATCGTCCATACATTATAGCCTACATTTACAGAAAAAGAAATGAAAAATATATTTTAAACTTCACGTGACTAAAAGAAAAACGAGGGTGGTTTCTGAGATTATGACGTCGATGAGTTTATATGATAGCCATATAATATAAACAAAAACTCTTTTTTATATTGGTAAATAATTCCTAATTTATTCAAAATAAATCGATTGTTTCGTTGATTGAATGACGTCTTTAATACACGTTATTCACTATTGTAAATCTTAATCGTAAATATCGACTTCCTGTGAAAGCATTGAAGTCTGCTATCAGCACTACTGCTAATACTAATTATATCACTCTAAATAAAATTTGACATTGGTATATAATTTTGATTAATTAGTACACTTATATACTAAAATGTGTGATTTTATTCATGTAATAAGTAAACTTAATATTTTACAAACATTTTACTTATTACATTATAAAAGGTCTGTTCTTATTGGAATTAGCTATTATTTTAAGACAAATACTCCAATAATACACTTTTTTTATATTATTTCTTTGAGCCCTTTCGTACTCAATAAGCACATAATCAGACCCACTTAACTGAATGTTTGTTTTACATTAATTTTAATTACTACTATTGGGAAATATTTATTTAGTAAAAAGTCATTATTGCTAGCATTAAGATTTATTCAATAATTAGTGCTAATGTTAACTTATTTCTGTGCATAACTAACGTAAACATGTAGAAAAATATTTAATCAAGAAACAAAAATAATTGTTGCAAAATTGTCAGTCTAGGATTTGTATACGTTTCAATAAAGACCAATAAGTAATTTACATGGAATTTTATATTGCATAATAAATAGTAGAATATGTAAGTAATATTTAAATATAAAATGTTTGGTAACACAGTTCGATGATGTATATAAATGAAAGTGAATCGCTGTAAGTACTTTTTGAAACTACTTTTTAACTGTATAATTACTCTCCACAAAGCTAAAGATTATTTATTGCGAATTTTTTATCACATAGTTAACTAATATGCCAGGATGTTTTGTTGGTAACACAGAAATAACACTTTGAACTTTGAGACGGAAAGTATATTATTGGAGAGTATTTTTTTTTGTTCATAATATAGAGTCTTTGCAGCAGCATAAGCAACATGACAAAGCGGCGTGAAGACCGTATATTACTTAGGTCTATTATATTACTCTATAATTTAGTAATATAGTATATTACTATATTACTCTATCAAAATGAGCAGTATTTCGCCACCTAAATTCCTAATAGGAAGTTCGGAGACTGGAAATGTGTATTTTAATAAATTAAGTTTTGAAATGACAATTAATAATTAATTGAAACTCAACAATGATTATTTTGATGTGTTTCATTGAAACTTAAATTATAATATTGAGATGATAACAAATAAAACTACTCAACTAAGTAATCACCAATAAATTTAACAGTTAATATAACTCAATTTAGTTCCTTAAATTGTGTAAGCGTGCTTTTAGAAGTACAGAGATGGAGTATCGATTGTAACCTTTTGGACCTGTTAATGTAGTCATAGCTGAAAGTTTTCTAGCGATGATGTGGACAATCATAGACAATTTCTATAGCATAATGTTTGTATATTGTCATTAATAATGGAGCAAAAATTGAGTGTTGATTCTACAAATGTTGTTCATGTTTTCGAATGCCAATGATGTAATTACAAGTAGAAATTCTGATCTGATTTATTACTTTTCCTTTGAAACTATCTATTTAATAATAAGTGATGATAAAGGGAACACACAGGATTTGTATTACAAAATACAAAGAACGTTTATAAAAAATAATTTAGTAATGTACAGTTTTAAAACGAAAAAAAAATATTTGTAAATTCTAAGTAAATATAAGTTTGTGTCTTTATTTTAAACGCAAACACTTATATTTGACAATACTGTTATCTAGGTTGGAAAGCAAAGTATCCTAATTCTTAAAAAATAATTTTGCTAGAAATAAAGTAAGTTAAATTTTATAATCTGGCAAGTAACTAAAATCACTTGAAAGAAAAGTGGATTTTCCGGACATTGGTCATGGTTCAGCGAAATCAGAATTTCAACAAGGAATAAATACATGGAAAATGTCCTGATAATTCCTATTCCTTCGAAAATCTGCTTTCGGATTAACATTACTTAATGAATATTAGTGAAAAAGTAACTGCGGTAAGGGGTTTTTTACAACTAATATTTTCATGAACTATGTTAGTTAATTGTTTAGTCATTAAGTGCCAATTCTTAACACTTGAAATGTGTTTTTGAAATTGTTACAGTTGTTTGAATAAGTAATAAATTTATAGTTATCATGAATGTTTGCCAAGTCATTGCCTACTAATATATTTGTCTTTTTTATATTAAGGCAACAGTTATTTTGTGTGATAAATCCATCCATTTATATGACTATAATTATTGCTGCATTGAATATTATCTTACTCTAAGCTCTGAGTAAATTTAAGAGAAATCTAGGTGATATATTAACCTAAAGTGTTACAAGTGGATACAAGAGCATAACGAAAAACGATAAGTAAAACGAGAAATTTGTATTATTTCAATGCCTTCATGCCAAGTACGAAGAGCTTACTCTTGCTTTATCTATAGTGAAATTAACTCCCATCTCTATCTTGATTTACTGCCTAAATTTTAATGTAATGTTTTATTTTTAAGAATTATGAGGTATATGTTTATTTTACAAATTTGTACAATATTTTAACTGATTAGATTATGGTTTATTGTTCAATGTGGCATTTATAAGCAACATCCTCCTCATGAACATGTGAAAGCTATCGCGTATTTAACCACGATACATTTTAGATTGTTAAGGATTTATAAAATCAGTTACAATTAAATTTATACACCTAATTTATTTGAATTTAATTTATGTACTTATTACAAACACAGAAATGTGAGGTATAAAACTACTAAAGTGATATTTCACATATATTTTAAGACAACGCAATTATTGTGCCCTACTTATAATGTTTTTCCTGTTTATTACTGAGCGGTTTTGAAACTAAGATAATTATTTTATTGTGTAGTAGGATAAAATATCGGGTGCTTATGATTATTTGATTTGAATAATAAAAATACAATGAAAGAAATTACAAAAAATTGGGTTTTTGTAGGGAGTAATTTATTTTTGGTCACCTAATATTTCTGTTTCAGAACAGACTATCTTGTCTATCTTTTACCCGCTGTACAATAAAAGATCTTGAGAGTCGTTATTAAACTTACCGGACTTTTTTTATCCCTTCAGACGGACATTAAATCAACTCTTCCGACATAGCCACCCATAAATAGTTATCTTTTTGACAAATCAACAAGTAAGTGTGATTTGAACGAGTTTTCATCTTGTGATACTCATATAACCTGTTCTTGACAGCGCATTGATTGTTTGACGTCTTTACTCTTTTGTTGTCTTTTACTCTTAAAAAGTTTGAGATAGAATCAAAGTGGTGTCATTTTAAGATTTTAAAGTCTATGAAGAGTGAATTTAAGAGAAATCTAGGTGATATATTAACCTAAAAGTGTTACAAGTGCTTACAAGAGCATCACGAAAAACATCATGAAATATCTAGCATCTAAAGGTACAACCACACATAGGGAATATAATAACAAGGTATATCTTATTAGTAACAACTAATAATACCAGAAAACTATGAATATTTCTCAGGTTATTGCTAGATAGTTCTTTGAATCCCTCAAAGATACATATCAGAATTTCAAAAAATACATGACAGATTTGATTGAATAATTTCGGGTTTATTAAGTTATATTTTGGTAGAAGAATGGCTACCAATTTGAATATTTGATTTGAAGTTTATAAAGAATTTACAACAGTATTCAGTGAGTAATTTTGTTGTTATTAACAGTCGTACAGTAGTTTGGAAACTAATAATTTTTGTGTAAGAAATTATATTATTGGCAGCTGATACCAAACGGCTTGGCCGATTAAAATTTTTTTTACCATATTAAGCATTTTATCAGCTTCAATTCGAGGTGTCACAAGGTATTAGTTCCCATTTCAAAATTTTGGCTTTGGTTACGGGGGGGGGGGTATGGGGGTAAGCACCCCCATTTTGAAAATATTTTATCGTTCCCGCAATTACAACAACTCCTGTTTACAGAATTTTGATACTTGGGCTGTTTTTTAATACGAGTTTGAATTTTTCAAATGAACACTTTGTATATAACATGATCATAGAAATATCATAGGGAAATAACGTTCAAAAAACGATACGGTAACATTGCTTCAAATGTCACTTAACTATTTCGGTGCTCACTTATCGCTTCTAGGTTCAACTTGTATTGACACTAGTATGATCTGCGATCAACGAGACTAACTCTCACAACTGGAGCCAGGAAAGTTAGTCACACTCCCGCCACCGCGTCGGATGCTGTAGTCATGCTCATACATGCAAATATTTCTTAAGGTTCTAGAGTGAGCTAGAAATTACATACACAAAAACACTAGCAGCTGTAAGCAGTAAGACTAGAATGAAAGCAGTAAAAGCCTTGAATATAAATTTATATCTTACCTTAATTTAAAAAAAACCAATGAGGATAAGATGTGGAAAGTTAAAGTGAAAATTTATATGTAATCTAAAACTTCTCCAGTCTGTTTTAATATATAACATAATATAAGTCTGTTATATTATAATATTATTTTAACCGTGCAGGAAAGCGAACACGATTGCACAGACCGAGTGGTTTATTTTTACGGGCATCAGATAAAAAATCACTCAAAATGGATGGAGTGTGGAATGTCCATTTCGCCCTTTGTTATTGACAGTTCTGTGTTTATTGTTAGCGGTCAAGTACGTCTGACGTCAGGTTTAGCTCTCTGTCGGAAAAGAACAAGCAGGACATGATATACTGATACGTATTTTGTACGTTAGCCATCATTGCGTAAAATATATATGCTATGCATAAATTCTATTTAACACTTTTGTTCGATATATTGATTATAGTAAGACGCAGATGCAGTAAAAAACTGTGTAAAATATGTGTAAAAATCTGAAACTGTGCTGATTACTTTATCAAATTTTTCTAATTAGATTATTTTGTCTTGGTAATTTAATAATAATCGGATACATATCTAGTCTTTTTCTCGGGAGTTGAGTTTCAAATAATTAATTTTGTCTGTATACTACGTTTATTGATAATAACATGAAGAAGGTTTGTTGAGTGGGCGATTACTTGGAAGATGAACTACTAAATCTGTTTACCCCTGTTGATAGTATATAATTAATAATAAAATTAACTATCACTAAGCTGATTCCATGGCAGTGAAAATTGCTATTTAACTTAAAACATATCCACAAGTAAAAATGACGATTTCAGAAAAGAGAGCTGCTGATAAATTGAAATTTTATAGCTGTAAATTTAAATTACTACAAGTGTGTATAGAACATTTGCATTATTTGTTTTAATTTTAATAATGTACCTGGTAAATCACTTTATACCTTAGATGTAACTAAATGGGAAAGCCATTCTGCTTTGTATAAGCACACAACCTTATTTTTTCGAAATCTGTAAAGGAATTTCCTATTAGAAAGGAAAGTTATCAGCTAGTCTTAGTTGTGTTTGAAGTTAAAATATGAGAGCATTGAATGATAACGTATTCTCTGACAATATTCGTTTCACTTGATACACTTACAACTATACCACCTAACACATAAATAATACTAGTTTCAATAAAATCGTGAAGCTACTAAATGCAATATTTCAAAATCGTAGTAAGAAAACCAGGCAGTCTGAATAATTCATATATTGTATTCAGATAACAATGTATGTGAATTTATGGCTGGTTTTATACACTTAGATCAAATAAAGCAAGCAACAACAATATGGCCAGAGCATTATAAGATTAAAATAACAAAAATTTCTTTAGGTACCAAAGTTAAAGGTATCATCAAAGTAATAGCACATTAAATGTAAATATCGTAAATGTAGTAAGCGTGTCTACCTATTTTTGTTGTAGTTTAAAAATATGTTTTGCTATAATTGGTTTCTAGATGAACTATTTAAAACAAATTATTTGTAAAATATATTGCTATTTCGTTATGGCAATCAACGTTATCCTCACGGAAATATATGCATTTGGATAAAATATCTAGTAATATAGACAATGAATTCATTATATTCGAGATTTGAGCTGTTAATACTGAATTGCCGAATATGAAAGTGATACACAATAGACACAATATACTTCTATTATGTTGTAAACAGCAATTCACCGCTAAAGTGAAGTGGCAGCACTCGATGCTTTTGTGGCACAGTAAAGTTGATTTTGTTTTCAGTGAGGAATGTCATTTATTAATTAACTAGTTTTACATTACGTTTTTGAGTCCACTCATTGAATAAAGTTGATTTGCTGAGTGGATAATTTGTGCTTATAAGAAGATTTTTAATATAAATACGTAGCAAATAATATTATTTCATATTGTTTCTATTCAACGATCTATAATAAAAAATGGTTTCGTCCCAACGGAAAGATAAATAATTAAGTGTATGGTGTATGGTATAGTAATGTTGATTATTTGCTCCATCTATTGACAAACCATATCGAATTTGTCATTTATATGCTTTAAACAATGTTTGAAAATTAATAATACTTCATCTTAATATTTTACAGATTATAGTACTTTTTACCATGAAAATAATTTTTTTATGGAACTTTAGAAGTTTTATTTTCGTATATTGTATCTTATTCTGTAAATAACAATAAAATTATTCATTAAATCCAATATATTAACTACTATCATGTCAAAATTATGGATAAGACCGATCAATTCCAAAGTAGTGTCACTAAGAGAACTTACCTAATAGCTGGTAAATTGGACTGTTAGCATTGTTAACAGATTTTAAAGCAAAACAGATTTTCTTTGTACTTGATTGACACTGTAATAAAAACCCTACTATACAGTATAACGCACCTTATTAGTTACTAAACGCATTGCAGAATAAAGGTTCTCATTATGGAAACTCGTAACTTATATGTGGCGTACTATTCCTATTCAAATCGTAGTATTGGATTAGCAAGTGCTAATGATAAATATTCTATAGAGAACGTGCTCTGATTTCAAAATTTACAAAAGGTAACTTACTAAGGCACTTACTAACAAGAGATACCCTAAACAACTTTCGACCGTCAGCTCAGACAACCTATAAAGGTTACAAATATTCCAAATCACTTCCAAAATTAATCTAAATTTATAAAAAAAAATCTTTATCCTGGTTTTTAAAAACTTCAATAGAGTTATGGAAATTGGAATAAACTCGTCCTTAACTAAGAAATTATTGAAGAATATGCTTGTAAGGGCCAAATTCATGTTGGAAAAATTCTCAAAATTATATTTTGGCTGTGAACCATGATATAAACCAAACTTGGTATTTGCAAAATTATGGATAAGACCGTTCAATTTCAAAGTCACGTCACTAAGAGAACTTACCCAATATCTGGTAAATTGGACTGTACCTCCGACAATTCAATTTACCAACTAACCTGTATGTTTTGTTCCAAGGACTATATTGGACAAACCTCAAATTCTTTGAGGGTAAGAATGATCGGTCAACGTTTTTTTTATTAATCGCAAAGACAAAAAAAACCAGTAGCCTTACACGATATTCACCATGACGAAAGCTTTGGGATTGCTATAACCTTAAAGCTATAAGCAACATTATGTATATGAATTCCACAATTATAATGGAAACAACCATATTGACTTGACATACACTAAATTATTGTTTTCCACTGGAATCCTTACATTCTCATCCACAAATATACCAAAATTAAAAATTATATTAAGTTATTATTTTTTAAATCAACAACTAATAATAACTTGTTTGAATGTCAAAATTGTTAGTTAAATATAGAAAGTTTGTTATTACGTGTTTATTCTTTTGTTTCTTTATTTTATTCAGTACACATTTACACAGTGTACTTGAGAATGTTGTAATTACAACGAAATATTGTACAGTCAATAATTGTAGTTTTTTTCAAACTGCTATAAGTGTATGTATATATTTACCTTGCCTATTTAAAACATGATATTATTTACATATCTTATTTAATTTTTTTTAGTTAATAAATAAGTTAAACAACTTTTAACTATAATTTATGAAATTCATATAATTTATGAGAAGTGTTGTTTACAATTTTCTGAACTCCTCAGTAAAGGGTGTGAAAGAGCTCTAAAGTGTAACCCTTTATGGAGAAATGCTGCCCTTATCAGAGGTTTATGATTGTATTATTGATTTTATTGAATTTAAAATGTATTCAGTATTAGCGATGCTTGGTAGTACATTTTACAAAATTCAAAGAGCCACTTTTAAGGAGTTAAGACTTAAGCCGTTAAGGCTAAAGAACGGAAATAGTGTCTTACTTTGATACACACAATTTTAATTTTAATATCTTTCAATCTGCATAAAGCTCAATAATTAAAAATACTAACTCTAATTTACTATGGAAGAATAATTATTGGAATTGGAAGTTTATTCGTCCATATTTTCTACGTGAAATATATTTTAAATACATCATTATAAGCTCTCTCACAAAATTTCAGTGCTAAACCTTTGAGACCGAGATTCTCATTAAAAATAAAAAGCGTAAACATTTATTCAAGTCCACATGACTTAATGGAATGCCAGTGAAAAAGCAAATACAAATGTTAAGCTGTTTCAAATGCTGTACATGAAAGTTTGGCGAGATTTTTTGAACACGAATTCATTTTATTAAACAATTATCCAAATAGAACTCACTATCTTAAACCAGTGCAAATCTTTACAGCTTTACTAGATGTAAAGATGAAAGCTTATTTATACTTACAAATGTTCCAACTTAAAACGTTCTTGGTTTCTTTCTCTTTGAGAAAACATAATATTTTATATGAAAAGACTAATTTGGCCAAAAATATTGTTTAAAGTTAATTTTTGTTCTAGGATAGTTCCAATTAGTTCCAGAGATAGTCTTGGATGAAAATAATGTTTAAAGTTAAGTGTGCACGGTTTCGTTGTTGAGGTTCTTGTAACTTTACCGGATATGTGATGCTGTGATGCAAGTTCAAAAAAGCCACAGTAGAAGGAACACATACACAGTGATCAATAGCCATTGCGTGAACCGGTGTGTGAAGAAATAAAATCCCTTTTACAGTTATTTTATTAAGGAAGAATTGCTAAGACGCTGCCTTCATGAGAAAGCCCAAAACCCACACGAAATTTTCAAAAGTTAATGTGGCAAGAGCTCGTAAAACTGTGTTTTTAGGGCTCAATACAATAAAAATATGGGCAACAGATGCAATTATTGGTTTCAATGAAGGATCGGTATGAACAGTAAATAATTTGGATAGGCTAGGCATTCAAACTGGACAGTAAAGAGAATCTGCGATAGTAAGCAAAGCTGATAAAGAAGCAAAGTAAGACGGCAATAGAAAGAGTCAAAAGACATTTTAAAGAAGGAACAGAACAGATAGTGAAGTTGAAAGTCCATCTTCCGTTCTAACATCAGCCCCAATTCATTACAATTGAAATAAAAATGTAATAGTAATTTTGAAATACACTATGAGGGTACACTTCTGAATGCTTCATAAATTCTAGTTGAACTAAAATGGAGTACAGCCAAGACTGATCATCCGGGCAACCCAAAAAAGTCTAGAAGAAGCTCATCACTAATCGCAAGTGTAGATATATTGGAGAGAGAGGGTGGGTCGATAAATCGAGTATAATGCGGAGGGTGACTGCAAAGGTGTTGAAGCTGTTGCAGCATGGACATGAAAAAATGCACACTTTGACTGGAAAAGCAGGACCTGTCCTGGCCCTTTCATATTCCAAGGTGACATAATTATCTCTTCTCATGGTATTTCATTAATACGTGGCCCCCACGACCAACCTTACCCATCCTGAATTTCTTTGCACTCCGGGAAAAAGTGCTAGGTTTTTTTGTAATTCTAACGCAATGAGAGATTTCTAGAATCTTGTCTAAAGTAAAGGAAAATACGAAAGGGTTTAGTCAAAGAGCCGCCATCCCATGTTTACACTGAAATTCATGTTAACTAGCTACTCACTTGAGCTTCTTTTACAGTTTTTCAAACGCACCTCACTATGCTTGAATGGAACAGCTCCATAATACTCCATAATATTAGGAAAGTGCTAAATTGTATGAGATTTACAATGAGGATGCCTGTTTTATTTTGTCATATTCGGTGTAAAAGAGGGCGGTAGGACTACCATGAATCTCGTTAAAGGTCTCAAACTAATCGATATCCTTCAGCCATCTGAAGGTAATGTTTGATCAATTGTTTCAAAACAAATGTGATAAATGTCTGAAAATTTATAAATAACAGTTGAAATTAAAAAGCAATTTCATTGTTCTACGTAACATCGCAATATTTTTTCTCGTGCAAATACTAAACTGAGAACTGACCAATCAGCGATACCAACCCAGTGTTATACACACATGTACGGTTAGGTAAACTAACAGTTGGAGCTGTGTCTGTCCATCCGCAATAGTGACCTACAGCTGTTTGTTATCTTCCACCACCGCTACTGCCGATCGTTGTTTGTTTGTTTGATCTTCAGATATTTTATCAAACATTGCTTGAAATGCAAAAAAAAAAAAAAACTATTTAATGGAAAGGTAAATGAATTTGTTTCTTGATATTGAACATAAAAATGGTCAAGCAAGATTTTGCTTATAAAGTAATATTGACTAATTTCCTTGCTATAAATCATCAATAAAGTGGCTATCTTTATAAAAAAAAAAACTTAAAACAGTAAAGGGTCTTTATCTTCATCGAATACAATACACGTGCATTTTTTAATATATATATGTGTGTGTGTGTGTGTTCTTAGACGTTCTTTATGTCCATTTTCTGTGTTGATGGTTATGTTTATTTTGTTATTATAGCCCTATTTATCATTTGTTATTTCCTGAAGACGGTTTAAGCCGAAATATAGAGATTGTTTAATATCTTCCTATTTTGATTGAAGACTAATCTATATATGTATATATTAATCTTCAATAAGATATGTATACATTTCTCGTAAATTCCAGAATGAGAAGTATAACTGCTCTGTACGGAAACAAACAAACTTTCATTGCAGGCAGACTTTACAACCCCCTTATTCCTTATTTAAAATTATTTACTGGTAATACACTGAAAAGCCGACTAAACTTTTACCTGATTATACACTATGTTAACTCAGTATATTAAATCTCAAGTAGATGGAGATGATAAAGTGCAATATAGTGTATTATTATTTGTGCTTACAGTGAAATTGTATTTCTTTAAACACGATGTATAGTACTTTACCTTCAAGAAAATGATTTACATAAATTCTAGACTTTTACATATAAAAGCGATAATTTATACATCAAATTGTATTAACCAATCAGGGGAAAACCTATTGAAACACTTAATAATAATAGTATTTTTAATAGTTTCGTTGCATATAACAGATGTACCACGAAATGTAGTTTTCGAATAATTTTGGAGTAAGTAAGATAGGTTAGCTCCTGATAGAAAACTTTCATAAATTGAAACGAATATCTTGTTACGGTTAGCCAATCAAAAGACATGGCATTCATTTTAAATGGGCAGTTGAAGTATTTGAAACTTCTGTCTTATATTTTACCGTCTTAAAATTGCATAACTAATAAAATTATTCAAGAAACAAAATTAAAATGAAAGTTTAGATTATCTTATTTTGTTTTGGCAGCATCGGTCCTACAATATTAAATATGAAACAAATAAAACACTGTTGTTTTATTTGTCAATAAGTTCTTTATAATTAAACAGGAAAGCAGTAACAATGAGTCTTGGTATTAGAAAGTGAGAATCCTATTATAACTTTGTGATTAAATAACTGTCCAAGTCCATTTCACAGTGACTAAAAGGTTCCTCCCTGAGGCTAGACATTTAACGTTCGCAGTTATTAAACACTGTAAACCTCGTTTACAGCAACAAGTGTGTGTTCTAGTTGTTTTGCCCTTTTCGTGTTCACCACAAAATATTAATTACCTTTTAGTGTTCAAAGTATTTTTATATAGTTTGTGTCTCTTGAATGTACAGTTTTAACTAATTTCTCTTCTAAAACAAACGGTTTTGTAAAGATTCTTATATTTTTATACTATTTTTGAAATTGTATTTATGTATAAAATTATATACACATACCATGCATGTTTGTGTTGATAAAGTGTGAAATACATAAGGAAATTAAAACTGTTACGTGCATAACATGTAATTTCAATATATTGCAGATATTCAGTAAGTCATTATGTTCACTGGTGTTTGTGGAATTGGTGTTGAGGTAAAGAAACTTGAAGGTTCACGACTACAAATCAAATAAATCCAAAATTTAGAAACTATATGCTTTGTTTAAAAAATAAATATTCCCTCAAATAGATAAACTTCTCTCTTTGGTTTATGTAATACGGTTAAATTTTATACTTTAAACGAACGAAAAAAAAAACTCTTACCTTTGACAAAATATGATGGCTTCTGCATCTAGGCATGTTTTTTTACCTTTTTTATAAATTTATTGACTTATTTCGTGTATCTACTCTTCTAGGAGGCATTCAAAAGGGTACAATTTTTAGATATGGTTAAAATTATTTTAACGAATGAAACCACTCACTGCAACTCTACTACACTGCTTTGAAAAGTAAAGTACAGTTAACATTACGTTGCATTTAGTTAACCTAATTCCACTCTAATATAAAAAACGTTAGGGTCACTAATTTGGAAAAGTTATAATTGCGAATATAGAATTTATTAGAATATAATTTTTTACTACCATTGTCCTTTAAGAAATAATTTTTGGTTCAAATACCTTACAAACCTTACTTACTTACTTACATATTTTAACTACTTGATAAGTCGAGTAACTAAACTATAATGGTCTATAACGGTTTAAGTGATTTGAACATAACATGTTACAGAATACAAACACGTCTACGATCTTTTTCATTAAAACCGTTGTCTATAATATTTGTAGATTCCTTTAGCCAATATTAGTTTTAAAATTACTCACATTTAGACTATTATTTTCCTTTCTTATTTACTGACCGATTTAGACTAGGTGATATGAAATTTGAAGTATATCCTTTGATGTTTTTCTTTAAATTATGTATTGTTTTAGAATGTAAACAATAGAAAAATAGAAAATGAGATATCTATGACTCTAAAACAAAAATAAGGGTGTTAAATCTTAACATTTATTTAACATTTAACATTTATTTATATTGCAAAACACAAAGCTAAGCTCACGGTTGACCAAGCAAAGCTGGAACATTCCTGGATTATAATTCTATCAGAACCACATATACCCTCATACACTTTTACATTGTTGCAAGTTTTTACAGGAAATTTGTGTGACAATTGTCAATTAATCGATTCTCAAGCTGTTCGGAATGGACGTTTTATTGTAATCTAGGAAATATCCTACTGCCAATATAGTGGCTTTAATCAGACATAACTGCAGTAGTCCAGCGATATTTAAGAGAACTCCTTATACCTAACAGCACGCTAAAATCAGGAAGAAAACTCAGGTTGGTCTCTTCACCAGACGAATGTTCATTTGTAACACGACCTTAAACTATCAGATACTCTCAAGTGGTAAAGAGAAAAGTTGTGTCGTTGAGCAAACTGAGATAACAGGTTCTGGTATTTTGGTTTTTACTACATATTCGCAATTTATTTAAAGTGTCTGGTCTGATATATTTTAGCACTGTTACGTTTACTAATATGAAAATTATAACGAGGAGGAATACGTGAGGCTAAATGACAGTTTACAATTATAGAGTACTACATACTCACTTCAGGCACATGAGGTAGGAGAATAAATGACGAGTCATTGAGTAAGTGGGGGAGAGATTGATTCAGTCATGTATTGTCTTTTATATCTATAGCTGCCAATCAACGTTAGTGGGTTGATTCCTGCTCGTTCGACACTCATAATGAAGAGTTATCTTGGCATTCTATCAATTTCAAGAACTAGTTAAAACAATTTACTGCTGACATTTTTGCAATATTTTTTTGCTGAAGTTGAACACTACATCAAATCATCAAATAAGTATTGCTACAAAATAATAATAATGTTTTATAATCAATGCAGACCTTTTCACATAATAACAAAGACTAATAACGTGGTAGATGAAGGGTTGAGAGAAACAGAGACACAAGTTTCTACTAACTAGTTCGGTAAGTGATCTCATTTGTGGTAACTAAGTTCGGGTGGGTTGGTCATTGCAAGATCAGACAACTTTGTCTGCGGTGTTCACATTTAGCGTCGTCTTAACTTCTAACAAAAGAGCCTCTTTTTATTTGTAATATTTATTATACTTACGTAAAGGAATTAGCCAAAATTTTTCTCAATAAAGAATTTTATAAAAGTGCGATACCACAACGTGTAAAATGCGACATTGTGATTATTAAGTGTTTCAATCGAAAGAGCTTGATGTAGTGAAAAGAATCGAGATATAAGGCTACATTTCAATGATCGGATCCAAAAGATTAAAATGTGTACATACGCCCTTTTTTCTAGTGGTTGCAACTCAAGTCAAACCCCGTTAGGTAGTAGATCATTATGGAAATGTTTAAGTTCTTTACGTAAGTAATGAGGCATACTTGTGCCAAATTACAAGGACATAAGGAAATTGGAGATAAAAAGTGATGAATTGGTAGGGGCTTTGACATTTTTAAATAGTGATATTGACTGCAATTTCTGATGTAACTTGATTTCGATCAATCGTCCCTTTGTATAAGTAAGGATCTTTGATCTAATATGGAATTATTAAAATACATATACTATGGATACTATTATATTATATACAATAAAATTATAGTTCAGTTAGACAGTTATTATTCTCATTATTCTCAAATATTTGTACAATCTGCAGCTTTATTATTTATGAATTTTAGTATTAATATGTAAAAACCAATTCCAAGCCTAGAGTGTTTAACTTGTTGATCAACATAGAGGGCACATACGTTTTGTCCACATAATACTTTCCTTTGTGTCATGCAACTAAGGAAAAAACCGGAAACGTCAAGGGTCATAAGAAAATATTATTTATATTAATATATTATAAATAAAAATATGAATTGTATTATATATTAATCACAGGTACATGATTGTGAGGAAACATCTCGTCCCACTTAATTGGATTGTACAAAGAAACATTTGTATTCGTAAACTAGTTTGTTGTATAAGCTCTTAGTTTGTTTAAATAATATATTAAAATGATTTTTCAATTTCAAATAGTTTATATAAGATCCACATGTTACTCTGGTCCACTTGTAATATTCCATCAGGTAACGATTTTCTTCTTTAAAGACTACGTATAAGTTCCAATCGGAGTCAGGAAGAGTTATTGGAGAAATAGGGTGAAATAAATCTAAAATACCTTTACGAAATGACGTCGACAAAGGCCAGGTCGGCCACACCAAGCCACTGAGATAAGCCGGCCAAGCTGTTATCGCCGTCTGCAGGTCACCAGAGTTACACCATCCCTCACACTCACTCGCCCTTTATTGGTTCCTCCCCTTAAGTCCGCTTTTTCTTAAAGCTGGCTTTTTTATTATGTAAAGATCAATTTAAAAAAACTTCACGATTACATTGTTGTTTAAAAAAGGATTTCTATCATTGAATACTACTATATAAAACTTGCTGTTACTCGCGGCTTCACGCGGAATTAAAAACTCAATGTTCTTATAATAATTAGTAAAAGCACTTATGAATGTTCCATCCCAAATCATTAGGCACAATCACAAAATAAGGAATGGGAAAATTTTTAGAATATAAAACCAAATATATATTTTGTTTGAGTAGTCATTCAAATTGCTTATTTTCATGCCAAATATTTTAGGATACTAATAAAATATTTAATATACTAATTTTTATAATATGGTATGTAAATGGTGAATGTATCTACACAGTGTGGATATCATGACCTTAAAATGTTTTACAAAAGAAGGAACGGATGATAAATAAACAATAAAGAAATCTTAGCCTTCGGAGCTGACAGAAGTTCATTGTAACACTGTGATGTTAGGAACTGACACACTTGGGCCGAATCGTATTTATAAATAAGCCATGAGAGACTGTGATTGATTAGTGTACGGGTTCCGTGCAATGAAATTTTTTTTTATTGTCATTCAGCCTGGAAATACGTGTACGTTCGTTTCTTACGAACAACTTCTTATTCCTTCAAGTTAAACGGTGGTGAGTTAATTTCCACACTTTATTATTTTTTGTGTTTATAGTTTTAGTATGTACTTAAGTTAGTGTTTTGGAATATTTGGCACGTGAGGAAGAGAATATATTTCGAATCTTAGAAAGGTAATGTTGCATATTTTTTGTTTTTTTATAACGTTGAACAATATTCAGAATCTACTTTTCATTTTAAACTAAACGATGTCAATAAAAACTTTAAAACGTTGAATTGGTTTTTTATATTTGTTTCTCTCATATTCACAGCCGGCAAACGTTTTGATTACAAATTACAGTTTTGCATTGCTATTTTTGATACTGAGTGTTTTTCGTGCTTTTTGCTGTTAAAATAAGTCTTACTGGATAACTGTTAGACGTAGGGTTCAGTCATAGATTACAATAAGACCAAATAGATGGGCTATGCCTATCTTGCCAACATTGGGGCAGGTGAAGCCAGGGTGCGCCTGAATTAGCACCCCCTGGACATAGCACCCCCTCGCTACTGACGTCATTTTGACGTCACGAAAGGGGGTGCTAAATCAGCACAGTGGCCGCGTCCAGGCCCTGAATAAGCACCCCCTTCGAATACGGGGGTCCTATATCAGCGCCTCGACCGTGTTCATGTGCTGATTTAGCACCCCCTTCGAATAGGGGGGTCCTAATTCAGCGCCTTGACCGTGCTCATGTGCTGATTTAGCACCCCCTTGAATCTGGGGGCTGCTAAATCAGCGCCGTATTGATGAGATGAATAATTACCCCAACGGAATATAATAATAAACGTTTAACCATATTGCGATTTATTTTTCAATAAAATAAAATAATATATATATATATAATTATTTATATTATATATATAATAATAATTTAAATATATTGCAATGAGTATATTTACTGCATTGCTCTGGTTTACTTAAAATTTCAAAAACAAACAGTTCATTACCAATTATAAAAATACTATGCATCAAATATACGTAAGTAAAAAACTAGGTTCTAGGCATTCAAATACAGGTTTATTTTATAGTAAAAATTAATCTGAAATCGTGGTACGAACAACGCAGAGGAACTGATATTGCGTAAATCCGGCATGTGTAATAAATATACATGGTCAAAGATTTATATCAACCTATTAACCACTTTAAAAACAATTATTTATTTATTTTAATTTTTCGAATAGGCTACCAATCAAAAGCGGGAAAATTTAGAACCGTGATATTGTAATTTTGCGACGGCTAAGAGCCAATTATTTTTAAGGACGCATCATAAACTGAAATTATACTATTTAAACTGAATAGTATAATTCAAACACACTTGGCAAACAATTTAAATATTATTTTATATCTACAAGAATCAATATCATTCAGTTATATCTATATCAGTTAGTTCAACTATAATTTTTTTTAAAGTTGAAAAACAATGTTAAAACACGTAGCAATAAATATACTACCGTATTTTCAAAAGCGTTATTGCTGTCAAAACATACATTTATATACTGAGTATTATGGATCTACATTGCTTAATTTCCCCTCTGTCGGTTAGTGTGCGTTTTTGTTGTTGTTAAAAATGGAATATCTTGGAAAATCTAAAAGGAAAAACTACGAGGTTCTCAACAAATAGGCCACAATACAAAAATCTAGTAAACGGCAGCTCCAGAATATCTGATGCCAATCGTTGCTCACATCTTAGTCCCTTCATTTAAAGTACAGGAAATACATTTAATATCTGTTGCCAAGCAACTTTTTTCTAATAAATTAAAAACTACTAGAGATATTGCAAATGTATCAACAATGAACGCCTTTATGAACAATGAAGGACAAAAACAAATGTCTTAATTAACAATAATAAACTGTTGTATTTATCATAAAGCTTCAATTTATTTACAATATATTTGAAAAAAACTAAATAAAGTGACTAGGTTATCTGTTATATATTAAGAATAATAAAGAACAAGAAAAATCGTACAGTAATATTCAGACAACAATGCTTTTATAGATGACAAAATCAAAGATAAGCGGTTTTATTGGAAATACATCTGATTGTCGCTTGACTAAATTTTCGTAAATAAATATGTTTCTAAAACAACAGGTAATTAAAATAAATTCATTAAACTTCAAATATATGATTCTATTCTATCCTTAGATAGGCCTGAAACATGTATTTCAAATGTTTTGCATAATAAATCACAAAAAGAAATAGGGATAAGATACTCTAAAGCTGATGTTAATTTATTTTCACGAACCATGTTTTTTTACAGTAAAGATGCTCTTAATGAGTTATTTATTATTAGTTTGAAATAGTATTTCAGTAATTATATTTGTGATACAATCCACGATCAGATTTATTCTTGTATACCTGCTGGATTTTAAGACATTCAAAGTTAATCAGATTTAATGGCCGCCATTTCGAAAGTATTAATGAATATTGTTTATAACTGGCCTTATTACCACAAATATTTGATCCAAATTAGGTAGGATTTGTTTATTCGTTTTAAGATATTAAAGCGAATTTGTATATAAAAAAATACATACATACTGACGGATAGGAAACTAAGCACCAAAGATCTATTTCCATATTCTGAAATGCGTTTGCCATGACCTGAGCAGTATCGGTATATAGACTTGTCCTAAGAATTACAGGACACTCTGTACATAAAATTATTATAGAGAGTGTTCCACAATCTCTACCAATATTTTCAGACATTATTCATGGACCAAAGGCAAAAACAATCATATTCGCCTTTCTAAAACTCAATAATTACTGTAAAAGCCACAATTTTGTTTTGTTTTTGCCTTTTTTACTTTACTATTTATATTTGATGGATCGTTTAGGTTAAAATTTTGTATATACCTTTATAACCTTAAGGAAAATCAAAAATTTAAATTTCTTACAAGCTTTATTTTCAACATAGTGAATTCTAAAAGATCTTTGAGCGTAAATATCTTAAAAGCGATATATGGTTAAAAAATATCTAAATTATTACACAATTTAATAAACAAATCCAATGATACCAAGTTTTAAAAATTAGTTGTGAAATAAGGGAGATAGTTTGTTTTTTTAAAACCAATTACTGTTTTTTAAAACCAATTACCAAACAATATCCGCCTTTATTATATGACTGAATATGGGCTGCAAACAATCAGCTGTTTTGATTTTAGCTGCTCTAATCAAGTGATTTTAACATTACATTGCTGAACTGTGGTCAGAATATCCTTAATTATTTCTAAACAAAGTTTCTTTTGATTGAGACGTCAGAAAAAACACTCTAATACATGTTGATTACCTAGACCAAAAATTAAAAATGTCTGTAGTTATTATATGTCTATTTAATATTTTGTTTTTAAATGGAAGACCTCAGACCTACTTTTGGCTTGTAAATTTATACGGAGATTGTAGATATGCTATTGATTACGGTGTTAAACGTAGATGCTTAAATGTACCAGTAAAGATTGCTATTTGTTGCAGTTGTTAAGTTTGTTCTAACCGAGGTTTGAAGATTTTGTTCTACCCGGAAAATAAAACATTAAAAAACATAAAAGTTTACTGTATACAAAATGAAATATTATGTATATTTGTATAGTATTTTTTCATTATTAATGAAGTAATATTTATGCTTCTATGCATCTGTTTACTACCTAGTTTACAAATCAGTTATAAAAATTACAACGAATTGAAAATTAGAGTGTAACAAAATTCACTACACTTTCCGATATAAATAGCCTTAAAATAAAAGTACAGCTAAGCTGAAGTGTAATTTTAAAATTTTACGTTTTTATAGACGCTTTATTAAAGACTTCACTGAGATTTCACTCTTCTTTTTACAATATTGTAAGAATGTTCATCCTTAAGTTTGACACTTCCAGATACATGGGGTTAGAAGTGCACGTCTGACTAATGTAACACACAATAGTTAAATATTCTTTAACTGCATACAAAAAGGCGATGATTTTCAGTTTTTGTCCATACATCATTACCGTGTTCTACTTTATCTTTTCTCTTTACTCGTGTAAAAAGTATCCGTTACCTAGAGAGTATAATATGCCACACCTTGGGCCTGTACACTCTAACATTGTTTAATTTCTTCTTATATTTTTTACGAAATTTCATCAAAAAAAATTCACTATACATAATAAGTTATGTATTAATATAGGAATAAACAAGTGAGAATAACATCGATATTATTACTCAACCACTCGATACGGCCACATCAGTTCTGAATAGTAGGGTCGGTAGTGCATGGACGGGTTTCGTCAGCTTCGTCAAAATTATGTGTGGACCTACAGTCCTACAATCGATATTTGCAGGTTGATTTCACTCTGTATATTTCATATTTGGTAGACGGCCAATATATAACGAGCAACGATGTTAAGGCAAAAATAACGAGTTTCAAGTTTTTAAATGTTTACTAGCTGATACCCGCCCCTTCGTACGGAATCTTTTTAGAATAACTGGTACGTCATAGACATCTCCTTCATGTCTTTAAAAAAATGGCATACTACTGACGAAATAAATTATGGTCATTGGAAAATATTCCAATTTTAATTTCAATGCGACATTCTATGATTTTTTGAACTGATGTTCTAAAGTAACTAAAAATCACGATCCCTCCTTTCCTATAGTACTGTAGGTAATAAAAGATTTATGATCCACATTTGAAAATAGGGTTACTCATAAAAGGAGCAACAAAACATATATGTGGGAATACTTTACATATAATAGTTGATATCACTTAATATTAAATTGCCAATATGAATTATATTATCCATTCTCGTAATATTACATTAATTATCATCGATACCGTTAGAAAAAGTAATATAATCGAGGGTATAATCCTTTACCAGAGGGATATATCTGTTAGAAGTAAGATGGACAGAAGTCGACCAAACATTTTTTTACATTAACTAGTTAGGAAGAAACCTTTGCGGATTAATATACTTCATCCTTAGCTACCAATGCCTCATCCATAAGTTTTTTATCACAGTGTTAAGTTCATAAAACTAATTAATTGCATCTTCAAGTTGTAGTCTCATATGAAATGTACCTTTCTTCCGACAGCCGGAAAGGGATATTGTGTATTTGATGTTTCTATATATTCCTTTAATCTTGAAAAATAGTTAGGCATGATTCTATAGAGGATATTTTACACGTAAGCAATAGTAATACTTATGAGCGTAACCTTGAGATATTTTTGTGAGTACCATTCTACGGATTTTTGTGTAGTGTTAAGTCTATGTAGCTGTTCCATTGTGCAGATGATTCACTGTACGCCTAATAGTGCATAAGATTAAAAAATTATAATCTAGTTTCTTACTGCAGATGGTTACGAATAATTATTTAAGGGAAGGTACTGAAAAAGTATTTCTGTAATAAATAACAAGTCAAAAACTGTAATTTTCATACTTCATCTGTTTCATTCCATAAAACCTAGCTTTGAAATGTAATTAAAAATTAAATATGAAACAAAAATGCCGCAGAGAAAAAATTCTATACTGTGTGACAGTGAACTATTTTGCCTAAAATACGAGCCTAATTTGTTTACAAAATTATGTGTTGTAATTGTTTTTTTAAATTTGAGTTAATTAAACTAAAAAAATAAGACTCCATTTCCGTGAAGCTATTAAATGAAATAAATACTTTAATTATGGATTCATATACAAATAACATAGTTTTAATTATATGAAGAAACATATTTCATTGAGTTTTCACGATTGGGTTAAGCTTGAACTGTTAATGCTCAGTGAATACCCTTAACTAGACTATGAGTAGACTAGATCTTTCATTGGTATGGACGCCCAGTACTCAATACCTGTACAATAAAAAACGACACAGCAAAGATACTAGACTAATTGTGTATATAAACCATAATTACATTTTACCTTCCGTAATATTCCTAAAATCGACTCAAAAATACCTTTTACTTTCACAAAAAATGTATAACTGTAGATACAGCAGTAAAATATCTTATATCCGAGAGGAAAACAAATGATGGTATTTTTATAGTATTCTTATAGTTGATATGAAAGAACTTAATATACAATAATACAAATATTATATCTCAAAAGAATGAATCCATACATCTAAATTAAGACAGCTAATTAAAATTAAAACAAGAGCAGCATTTATCATTAGTTTTAATTTGTCTCTAATTACTGTATACTTGTAATTAAAAAACGTAAAGGGAAAAGAGCCTACATGGGCTTTAATGATCTGTGCGTTAGAGAATTTTATGTTTTTTTAAATATATATTTAGCAGTGCGTTAATTAAATTTACAAACGTATTAACTGAAAGAATAAACTGAAACAGAATAAATGAAGGATTATGATTTAATTAATTATTTTAATAGGTGATATATAGAACAAATTAAGAAAGCAAAGTCATGAGTGAAAATTATTAGACAAATATGACAATGCGTATGAGAGGGAGGAGTGCTAAGGTCTATTAGCCTTGTTAGTCGGAGCATTTATTATGTAATATTAAGTCTATGGTAATTTTTAAGAGAAAGTAGCCATATTTGATTATTATATTATTTAATCGTTCATCGGAAATTGCAAAACAATCGTAGATAGTAGCTTATAAGTGGCAGCGTCACAAAAAATTAAGATAACAACTATTATATATATATGATTGAATTGAATATGTAAAAGATAAATATCCTTTTTGCTGGTTGAATGCTAGGGGGTGCTAATTCAGTGACTGAGCCATGTCCATGCGCTGAATAAGCACCCCCTTGGAACAAGGGGTGTTAATTCAGGGCCTCGACCATGTTCATGCGCTGATTTAGCACCCCCTTGTAGTCGGGGGGTGCTAATTCCGTGCCTGGTCCGTGTCCGTGCGCTGAATTAGCACCCCCCTGCTGTGACGTCAGAGCCCGAGGGGGTGCTTATTCCAGGGGGTGCTAAAGCAGCGTCCCCGAAGCCAGGTCCGCCATGTTGTCGTGGGATAGAAAACTCAAAACTACGCTCCGATTTGTGTAAAAATTCAGTTCTCCCGTTTCAATCAACTCGTGATCTACCCTACTTAGAATAAAGAAAATACTTTGAAAACTTTGTATGAGTGAATTCAATAAAGCTATTAATGCCTGTGTGTATCATTCAAATGTTCAAAAAACTTAGTTTTGCAATTTAAATAGTGAAATAAAGTTGAGAATTATGTTTACATTTTAAAACTTAACATAAAAAAAGTTAGTCGGCTGCTACTTTTGCCGTTTTTTTTTGGTCAGGCAAGTTTTAAAAACGGTGGAAAATGTTTGTTGAATAGTTGACGTTTTCAGAACATATTTTCTTTTTTAATTAGCTCTTATGGTTTGGCCAGAAAGTTATTGGTTTGTGAGACGTTAGTTTACGAGATAGCCGCGACCGCTTGGAGCTCATCAACGCTCCGTGCGGTCCGTGCCGGGCCATCTGTTTCCTCGTATCGTACATTATAGCATATTATAAAAAGTGAGTAGAACACGCTTTATTTGTACTTGTTCACAGTAATTACTTAAAATAAAATCACATAAGTTATGTAATTAAGGAAGGAATTCAATCTGAGTCAATACTCTAAAACAAGTATAACTAAGAGTTTATTTGCTATTTATTTTTTGCATATATACTATAATATGAGCGAAGTTTGTATATGCGGGTAAATTATTAGATGAGTGAAACATGACTTTAAACCTTATAATCCTTCAGCTCAAAATATCCAAAAATACAATATCTAAAGTTTATGTTTACATATTGTAACGAAGTGTATAGAGGTTTAATAAAATATTTTGTTAAGTCTGTAAACATTTATTATACAATTAGTAAGGCAACAAGTAAGATTTATAGATTAATTATAATAAAGTATGTGAAAATTACTTAAATGTACAATAAAATATAGTTTCAACTTTACAAACTCAGTTAATTAATTGTAACTAATCTGTATTACTCAGTTGAGAAGAGGAGGAAGTTTTAAGTCATATATTATAAATGTTAGTTTATTGACCTTCATTTATTGACGCTTTATTCAAACAGTCCGAATTCTGAGAAATTGATCCTAAGAGAAGGAACAATCTTCTGGTTGAAAGTTTAATTTTTCTTTTTTATTGAAGCATCCAAAAAGCAACACATGACATAGGCATTGTGTGTTTGTGAAGGACAACATCATCCACAACATAAACAAGTTAAACAAGAGTAAACAACAAGATGTTTAGCAACACGCCGGAAGCACACGCGTCAGTATGCAGAGTGTATAGCAGGTCACTACAGTAAGCTCGACAAGGGCGAAGTGAAGAGCGGGGGAGCAAGGCGACGCTCCTCAGTAGGGTGACTCACGCCCGCGCCGCCATATTGTGTTGAGTATTAGCCGCTCCGCAGTGGCTTCACCTGCGAGCACCCGATGTCCTATCTATTGGTCTTATTGTAATCTATGGGTTCAGTATATAGTTTAAAAGTTAGGAATGAATTGATGAAAAAGGTTCGCTTTACTCTATACATGTGTTTATCTTGTGATGATTTTATGTATGTTTCATAAAGTTCACTGATAATGAACTATATTTAAATTACAAAATTAATTTAATATTACTAAAGTTGTATATGGGTATCTACATTCTGAAAACCAAACTATTCAGATAATAATTAATCACCTTGGTAACTTGTCAATCAGATATTAATTGGTAGTGAAATAAGCTGTACACTGTATTTACACGTTATAAGCAATTGACAGTTGGTGGCTAGGCTACACTTAAATGCTATCACTATATTACCAACAATGATATGGTTGATTTAAAAAAAACCAAAATCATACTGAACGTAATAGGGTAGTAGGAAAGTAAGAAAGATTTTACAAAAGGTTACAAGGTGGAAATTAAATTTCTCGCACACTCAAATTGTTTTTGTTATGGCGTATTATAAATATGTTCCCAAAAACCTATTTTTATATGGTTTTAAATAAAGTTGAAGGATTCATAAAAAAATCCATTATTTCACTGGTGAAGCATAGTACAGAAAGCTTGGCACTTTTCAGTACATATGAAGCCACTTGTTCCATAAAAGTCTAAACGAAATCAATCTGAACTTACAAAACTATCCATTTTTTGAATACATTTACAGACAAAATGTTCTATCTATATAATTGTTTACTTTGTATTTTATCCCAGTTTAACAAGAAAACAGTGAAAACTATAAACTTCAAAACAATCAATTATTTAATTCCAGATTTGTAAATAAATTTTACAGAATTTATATTCAAATTAAAGGCTTTATGAATAATATCGCAAAATTCCAAACCACCCGAGTGTATCACTGCAGAGAGTTGGTAACTGCATTATAATATTAAAGGCGGTGCTAAGTTCTGATGTTAAGTATTCTAGCGCTGTCCACGTCGTCAGGTATTATTAACTTCTATCTGTTAAAAACGTCAAGATGCGGGTTACTTTTTGAGAATGTGCCTTTAAAATGTTATTTATATACTCTTTTAATAATTATAAAGCTTTTAACATTAAACGTTTATATGCAGATTAATTTAAAACCTTTTAAGAATTTTGGAGACAATTAGATTTTAGTAATTATTTGTTTCCAACGTAAAATAACGTACCAATAAACAAAATGGGTTTGCATTTTGAATTAAGTATTTTATTTTATTCAAGAACTACTAAAAGTGATTTATATTAAGTAGCTGGTATTTTAGAACTTTTTCTTAAAAGTGTATTACATTACTGTCTTTTTCCTTTTTTTTTAAATAATATATAAACCTGTGCGTGTTTGGTTAAGGTACCTTTGACTTCGTAAAAAAATATGTTGTGCTTATCACAAACGAAGAACCCCCCAACTATTTCGGGTACCAGCCAGCTTCACTTCCATCCAACAAGGGGTGTCATCTATCAGTACCATAAAATTGATGGTTAAAAATGTATCCACTATATGTATGACAAAATGGCCCACTGATGGTGGAAAATGTCCTTTCAACATCCATGTCATCAGACTTCCTTACGTGGATATTTATATTGAAAATTCGCAATATTTTATTCTCTCTGTTCGATCCCAACCACGCTACAAACGCTACAAGGATGTTATGTTCTAGCAAACTAATTTTCTGGAAAGAGGAAGTGCTAAAGTAACGAAACACTAAAATGTGCTGTAAATTCCATTTCACAATTGATTAGTGGCAGATTATAAAATGAATAACACTGAAAACTTGTGCCTCATTAAGAAATGAGCTGTAATACGCGGACAGCGAATGTGTAAGTAGAAAAGAGTAGTTTGAATTAATTTTTTACAAATAAAAATTGTTTTTGATATTTCATTTATAGTTTTTCTTACCCTACTGTCATTATAGTAAAAGACATATTATTGCAGGCCTAGCTGTTTTACTTTAACATTTATTATTAATGTAAGGAGATCTCAATACATAATCCTACAACTAGCGTTATTACAAGAAAACTAATCTTTTATGCCCATTTAAATTGTAAAGATATGTCTCAGGTATAATTGTATTAAACTACAATTTTTTTCCAAACTCTTGAATTGCAATAGTGTACCTCGTTCTATAATAATTAATAATATTGCTTTTTAAAGGGGATTCAGCAACAAAAATGTTTTTTTCCTTTATTTCTTAGTTTATTATTTTTTTGTTGTATTTCTTACTATTGGAAATGCCAAATAATGACCTAAAAAATGTTTTCGGGATTTTTGTTCTCTTATACACATTACCTAAAAAACCAGTTTTTTTAGTAAAAATGGTAACTTTTTTAAAATTGATATAACTACAGAAACACTCATCCAATTTTAATGATTTTGGTTTCAAATTATAGGTAATAACGAGTAAAAAATATTCATGTATATTCATAACTTTATTAGATTGAGAAATATTTATAAAGTAGGAAAATTTCTTTTCAAAAAACAAATTAAACTAACTATATTTACAATTTATTTTACAGATAAGTATTCTACCCTATATGGTTCAAAATATATGAAATTGTGCCTAATGATACTGTTTTGGTGCAGAAAACATTTCATCCATTTATCTCCAACCGTTCTCTTGTAATATCCAGTTTTATCCCTAAAAACAACGGAAAATTCAATTCACGGTTAATCGCAGTCAAAGTATAATAACATGTTTAAATCATGAATTCTGGATTTTACAATAAACTTATGAAGCCACAATGACACTGAACAGTGATTTAGTACCTATTAGGCACTTCCCGTATATCAATGTTTGTGTATTTTATGCATTTTTAAATAGCATATTGCAACGACAAATATAAAATTCTACTTACTTTTTAAAACTCTCCTGCTTCCATATGATGTTCCTTCTCTTTCAAGTCTCCTTTCTTCTTCATCATCACTGATAGCCTTCTCTTCCATTTGTAGTCATGGTTACTTTTCACATTTCCTTTTTTCTGCGTCATGCGCAGTGTGAACAGCAGTCAAAACGTTCGGCGATTTTAGCGCTGTTTGCACCTGGGGCTCATCCTAACGTTCCACTAGCTCTTTTAGGGTCTCCATTTTCGGTTTTCATCAGAATACCCGGGTATGTTGTAGATGCAAATTCCTTTCGCTGATTTCTAAGGATGCAGCAGTTACTTTTGGAAAAACAACGTATAATTTTTGGGCATTTTGAACTACTCAACACGGCCGTGAAGGACCACATTTGCGTTTTGTGTATTTCACCATCAACGCATCGAGACAGGGCAAGTTGTCGAGCCAAGTTCTCTGGTTATATCAGAGTGTGCATTGTTTTGCCTAACTCACATGTCTTATCTTAAGTGGCGAGTTCTCTTGATATTCTTTGAGATTGTGGTGGTTGGAGGTTTCTTTTCTATGCAGTTGTTATTATTGGTTAAAATGCACCAAAGCGTATGGGCCTTTTGGACGTTT
>NW_025782566.1:0-31257 GCF_021130785.1 Homalodisca vitripennis
AAGGCATTTATTATATCATCTATAGTATAATTTGGCTTAAAACTGAATAAAATAATTTTCCAAAGAATAATTTACGTTTCCTAGGAAACCGACTTAATGTTTTGTTAGTTTTCGATATCTTTTAAATGGTATTAAACTAAAGTTTGTTACTATTAGTTTGCTGAGATTTAGAATTTGGCGTTCTATATATCATTAAATAGTACAATGTATCTAAAACTGAATAATTTTTTTTTCTAAAGAATAATTTACGTTTCCTAAGAAACCACTTAATGTTTTGTTAGTTTCGATATCTTTTGATTTGTATTAACTATAGTGTGTTACTATTAGTTTACTGAGATTTAGAATTAGGCGTTTAATATATCATTAATAGCACAATGTGGCTAAAACTGAATAAAATAATTTTCCACCGAATAATTTACGTTTCCTAGGAAACCACTTAATGTTTTGTTAGTTTCGATATCTTTTAATTTGTATTAACTATAGCATGTTAATATTAGTTATCTGAGATTTAGTAGAAGGCGTTTAATATATAATAAATAGTACAATGTGACTAAAACTTAACAAAATAATTTTTTGAAGAATAATTTACGTTTCCTAGGAAACCACATAATGTTTTGTTAGTTTCGATATCTTTTGATTTGTATTAACTATAGTGCGTTACTATTAGTTTGTTGAGATTTAGTACAAGGCATTTATTATATCATCTATAGTACAATGTGGCTTAAACTGAATAAAATAATTTTCCAAAGATTAATTTACGTTTCCTAGGAAACCACTTAATGTTTTGTTAGTTTCGATATCTTTTAAATGGTATTAACTAAAGTGTGTTTACTATTAGTTTGCTGAGATTTAGTAGAATTTGGCGTTTAATATATCATAAATAGTACAATGTTTCTAAAACTGAATAAAATAATTTTCCAACGAAGAATAATTTACGTTTCCTAGGAAACCACATAATGTTTTGTTAGTTTCGGTATCTTTTGATTTTTATTAACTATAGTGTGTTACTATTAGTTTGATTAGATTTAGTAGAAGGCGTTTAATATATCATAAATAGTGCAATGAGACTAAAAACTGAATAAAATAATTTTCCAAAGAATAATTTACGTTTCCTAGGAAACCACTTAATGTTTTTGTTAGTTTCGATATATTTTGATTTGTATTAACTATAGTGTGTTACTATTAGTTTGCTGAGATTTAGTAGAAGGCGTTTAATATATCATAAATAGTACAATGAGACTAAAACTGAATAAAATAATTTTCCAAAGAATAATTTACGTTTCCTAGGAAACCACTTAATGTTATGTTAGTTTCGATATATTTTGATTTGTATTAACTATAGTGTGTTACTATTAGTTTGTTGAGATTTAGTAGAAGGCGTTTAATATATCATAAATAGTACAATGAGACTAAAACTGAATAAAATAATTTTCCAAAAAATAATTTACGTTTCCTAGGAAACCACTTAATGTTTTGTTAGTTTCGATATCTTTTGATTTGTATTAACTATTGTGTGTTACTATTAGTTTGCTGAGATTTAGTAGAAGGCGTTTAATATATCATAAATAGTGCAATGAGACTAAAACTGAATAAAATAATTTTTCCAAGAATAATTTACGTTTCCTAGGAAACCACATAATGTTTTGTTAGTTTCGATATCTTTTGATTTGTATTAACTATAGCGTGTTACTATTAGGTAGCTGAGATTTAGTAGAAGGCATTTAATATATCATAAATAGTACAATGTGGC
The DNA here is from genome assembly GCF_021130785.1 of Homalodisca vitripennis. NCBI lineage: Eukaryota > Metazoa > Arthropoda > Insecta > Hemiptera > Cicadellidae > Homalodisca > Homalodisca vitripennis. The sequence continues at coordinate 1,751 of NW_025782566.1, forward strand.
TTAAACTGAATAAAATAATTTTCCAAAGAATAATTTACGTTTCCTAGGAAACCACTTAATGTTTTGTTAGTTTCGATATCTTTTAATTTGTATTAACTAAAGTGTGTTACTATTAGTTTGCTGAGATTTAGTAGAAGGCGTTTAATATATCATAAATAGTACAATGTGGCTCTTAAAACTGAATAAAATAATTTTTCAAAGAATAATTTACGTTTCCTAGGAAACCACTTAATGTTTTGTTAGTTTCGATATCTTTTGATTTGCATAACTATACTGCGTTACTATTAGTTTACTGAGATTTAGAATTAGGCGTTTAATATATCATTAATAGCACAATGTGGCTAAAACTGAATAAAATAATTTTCCACCGAATAATTTACGTTTCCTAGGAAACCACTTAATGTTTTGTTAGATTCGATATCTTTTGATTTGTATTAACTATAGTGTGTTACTATTAGGTAGCTGAGATTTAGTAGAAGGCGTTTATTATATCATAAATAGTACAATGTGGCTTAAACTGAATAAAATAATTTTTTTTTAATAATTCACGTTTCCTAGGAAACCACTTAATGTTTTGTTAGTTTTCGATATCTTTTGATTTGTATTAACTATAGTGTGTTACTATTAGGTAGCTGAGATTTAGTAGAAGGCGTTTAATATATCATAAATAGTACAATGTGACTAAAACTGAATAAAATAATTTTCCAAAGAATAATTTACGTTTCCTAGGAAAAACCACTTAATGTTTTGTTAGTTTCGATATCTTTTGATTTGTATTAACTATAGTGTGTTACTATTAGTTTGCTGAGATTTAGTAGAAGGCGTTTAATATATCATAAATAGTACAATGAGACTAAAACTGAATAAAATAATTTTCCAAAGAATAATTTACGTTTCCTAGGAAACCACTTAATGTTTTGTTAGTTTCGATATCTTTTGATTTGTATTAACTATAGCGTGTTACTATTAGTTAGCTGAGATTTAGAATTAGGCGTTTAATATATCATAAATAGTACAATGTGGCTTAAACTGAATAAAATAATTTTCTAAAGAATAATTTACGTTTCCTAGGAAACCACTTAATGTTTTGTTAGTTTCGATATCTTTTGATTTGTATTAACTATTGTGTGTTACTATTAGTTTGCTGAGATTTAGTAGAAGGCGTTTAATATATCATAAATAGTACAATGTGACTAAAACTGAATAAAATAATTTTCCAAAGAATAATTTACGTTTTCCTAAGGAAACCACTTAATGTTTTGTTAGTTTCGATATATTTTGATTTGTATTAACTATAGTGTGTTACTATTAGTTTGCTGAGATTTAGTAGAAGGCGTTTAATATATCATAAATAGTACAATGAGACTAAAACTGAATAAAATAATTTTCCAAAGAATAATTTACGTTTCCTAGGAAACCACTTAATGTTTTGTTAGTTTCGATATCTTTTGATTTGTATTAACTATAGTGTGTTACTATTAGTTTGCTGAGATTTAGTAGAAGGCGTTTAATATATCATAAATAGTACAATGAGACTAAAACTGAATAAAATAATTTTTCAAAGAATAATTTACGTTTCCTAGGAAACCACTTAATGTTTTGTTAGTTTCGATATCTTTTGATTTGTATTAACTATAGTGTGTTACTATTAGGTAGCTGAGATTTTAGTAGAAGGCGTTTAATATATCATAAATAGTACAATGTGGCTAAAACTGAATAAAATAATTTTCCAAAGAATAATTTACGTTTCCTAGGAAACCACTTAATGTTTTGTTAGTTTCGATATCTTTTGATTTGCATTAACTATACTGTGTTACTATTAGTTTACTGAGATTTAGAATTAGGCGTTTAATATATCATAAATAGTACAATGTGGCTAAAACTGAATAAAATAATTTTCCAAAGAATAATTTACGTTTCCTAGGAAACCACTTAATGTTTTGTTAGTTTTCGATATCTTTTGATTTGTATTAACTATAGTGTGTTACTATTAGGTAGCTGAGATTTAGTAGAAGGCGTTTATTATATCATAAATAGTACAATGTGGCTTAAACTGAATAAAATAATTTTTTTTTTAATAATTTACGTTTCCTAGGAAACCACTTAATGTTTTGTTAGTTTCGATATCTTTTGATTTGTATTAACTATTGTGTGTTACTATTAGTTTGCTGAGATTTAGTAGAAGGCGTTTAATATATCATAAATAGTGCAATGAGACTAAAACTGAATAAAATAATTTTCCAAAGAATAATTTACGTTTCCTAGGAAACCACTTAATGTTTTGTTAGTTTCGATATCTTTTGATTTGTATTAACTATAGTGTGTTACTATTAGTTTGCTGAGATTTAGAATTAGGCGTTTAATATATCATAAATAGTACAATGTGACTAAAACTGAATAAAATAATTTTCCAAAGAATAATTTACGTTTCCTAGGAAACCACTTAATGTTTTGTTAGTTTCGATATCTTTTGATTTGTATTAACTATAGTGTGTTACTATTAGGTAGCTGAGATTTAGTAGAAGGCGTTTATTATATCATAAATAGTACAATGTGGCTTAAACTGAATAAAATAATTTTCCAAAGAATAATTTACGTTTCCTAGGAAACCACTTAATGTTTTGTTAGTTTCGATATCTTTTGATTTGTATTAACTATAGTGTGTTACTATTAGTTTGCTGAGATTTAGTAGAAGGCGTTTAATATATCATAAATAGTACAATGTGACTAAAACTGAATAAAATAATTTTTCAAAGAATAATTTACGTTTCCTAGGAAACCACTTAATGTTTTGTTAGTTTCGATATCTTTTGATTTGTATTAACTATAGTGTGTTACTATTAGTTTGCTGAGATTTAGTAGAAGGCGTTTAATATATCATAAATAGTACAATGTGGACTTAAACTGAATAAAATAATTTTCCAAAGAATAATTTACGTTTCCTAGGAAACCACTTAATGTTTTGTTAGTTTCGATATCTTTTGATTTGTATTAACTATAGCGTGTTACTATTAGGTATCTGACATTTAGTAGAAGGCGTTTAATATATAATAAATAGTACAATGTGACTAAAACTGAATAAAATAATTTTTGAAGAATAATTTACGTTTCCTAGGAAACCACATAATGTTTTGTTAGTTTCGATATCTTTTGATTTGTATTAACTATAGTGCGTTACTATTAGTTTGTTGAGATTTAGTAGAAGGCGTTTAATATATCATAAATATAGTACAATGTGGACTAAAACTGAATAAAATAATTTTCCAAAGAATAATTTACGTTTCCTAGGAAACCACTTAATGTTTTGTTAGTTTCGATATCTTTTGATTTGTATTAACTATTGTGTGTTACTATTAGTTTGCTGAGATTTAGTAGAAGGCGTTTAATATATCATAAATAGTGCAATGAGACTAAAACTGAATAAAATAATTTTCCAAAAAATAATTTACGTTTCCTAGGAAACCACTTAATGTTTTGTTAGTTTCGATATCTTTTGATTTGTATTAACTATAGTGTGTTACTATTAGTTTGCTGAGATTTAGTAGAAGGCGTTTAATATATCATAAATAGTACAATGTGACTAAAACTGAATAAAATAATTTTCCAAAGAATAATTTACGTTTCCTAGGAAACCACTTAATGTTTTGTTAGTTTCGATATCTTTTGATTTTTATTAACTATTGTGTGTTACTATTAGTTTGATGAGATTTAGTAGAAGGCGTTTAATATATCTTAAATAGTGCAATGAGACTAAAACTGAATAAAATAATTTTCCAAAGAATAATTTACGTTTCCTAGGAAACCACTTAATGTTTTGTTAGTTTCGATATCTTTTGATTTGTATTAACTATAGTGTGTTACTATTAGTTTTCTGACATTTAGTAGAAGGCGTTTTAATATATCATAAATAGTGCAATGAGACTAAAACTGAATAAAATAATTTTCCAAAGAATAATTTACGTTTCCTAGGAAACCACTTAATGTTTTGTTAGTTTCGATATATTTTGATTTGTATTAACTATAGTGTGTTACTATTAGTTTGCTGAGATTTAGTAGAAGGCGTTTAATATATCATAAATAGTGCAATGAGACTAAAACTGAATAAAATAATTTTCCAAAAAATAATTTACGTTTCCTAGGAAACCACTTAATGTTATGTTAGTTTCGATATATTTTGATTTGTATTAACTATAGTGTGTTACTATTAGTTTGCTGAGATTTAGTAGAAGGCGTTTAATATATCATAAATAGTACAATGAGACTAAAACTGAATAAAATAATTTTCAAAGAATAATTTACGTTTCCTAGGAAACCACATAATGTTTTGTTAGTTTCGATATCTTTTGATTTTTATTAACTATAGCGTTTTACTATTAGGTAGCTGAGATTTAGTAGAAGGCATTTATTATATCATAAATAGTACAATGTGGCTTAAACTGAATAAAATAATTTTCCAAAGAATAATTTACGTTTCCTAGGAAACCACTTAATGTTTTGTTAGTTTCGGTATCTTTTGATTTGTATTAACTATAGTGTGCTACTATTATTTAGCTGACATTTAGTAGAAGGCGTTTAATATATAATAAATAGTACAATGTGACTAAAGCTGAATAAAATAATTTTCCAAAGAATAATTTACGTTTCCTAGGAAACCACATAATGTTTTGTTAGTTTCGATATCTTTTGATTTGTATTAACTATAGCGTGTTACTATTAGGTAGCTGAGATTTAGTAGAAGGCATTTATTATATAATCTATAGTACAATGTGGCTTAAACTGAATAAAATAATTTTCCAAAAAATAATTTACGTTTCCTAGGAAACCACTTAATATTTTGTTAGTTTCGATATCTTTTAAATGGTATTAACTAAAGTTTGTTACTATTAGTTTGCTGAGATTTAGAATTTGGCGTTCTATATATCATAAATAGTACAATGTTGCTAAAACTGAATAGAATAATTTTCCTAAGAATAATTTACGTTTCCTAAGAAACCACTTAATGTTTTGTTAGTTTCGATATCTTTTGATTTGCATAACTATACTGCGTTACTATTAGTTTACTGAGATTTAGAATTAGGCTTTTAATATATCATTAATAGCACAATGTGGCTAAAACTGAATAAAATAATTTTCCACCGAATAATTTACGTTTCCGAGGAAACCACTTAATGTTTTGTTAGATTCGATATCTTTTGATTTGTATTAACTATAGTGTGTTACTATTAGGTAGCTGAGATTTAGTAGAAGGCGTTTATTATATCATAAATAGTACAATGTGGCTTAAACTGAATGAAATAATTTTTTTTTAATAATTCACGTTTCCTAGGAAACCACTTAATGTTTTGTTAGTTTCGATATCTTTTAATTTGTATTAACTATAGGTGTGTTAATATTAGGTATCTGACATTTAGTAGAAGGCGTTTTAATATATAATAAATAGTACAATGTAACTAAAACTGAAAAAAATAATTTTCCAAACAATAATTTACGTTTCCTAGGAAAACCACTTAATGATTTGTTAGTTTCGATATCTTTTAAATTGTATTGGTACTATAGTGTGTTGTTACTATTAGTTTACTGAGATTTAGTAGAAGGCGTTTAATATATCATTAATAGTACAATGTGGCTAAAACTGAATAAAATAATTTTCCACCGAATAATTTACGTTTCCAAGGAAACCACTTAATGTTTTGTTAGATTCGATATCTTTTGATTTGAGTAGATATGAATATGAGGGTTCTAGGACACTTTTGGGACAGACAGAAAATCAAGGGAAAATACTGTTTAAAGGACAATAAACGAATCTGTAAAATCAAACAGTATGGCGGTTCTGGACCACTTTTTGGGACAGCCCAAAAATCAATACAAATACTGTTCAATACACCATAAATATGTAAAAACAAGATAATAATATGGCGGTTCTGGACCACTTTTGGGACAGCCCAAAAATCAATACAAATACTGTTCAATACACCATAAATATGTAAAAACAAGATAATAATATGGCGGTTCTGGACCACTTTTTGGGACAGCCCAAAAATCAATACAAATACTGTTCAATACACCATAAATATGTAAAAACAATTCACAATACAATTTACTTAAATAAAACTATGGTAAACTGTATTCAAGCAATTTTTCATGACAGTATGACAACATAAATTGTGGAATTTATAATACTCGAATGTTGAATTTAGAATATGTTGGCATTACCGTTGAGCGAGAAATGTTGGTAGCACTGCGCGGCACACAGGAGAACTTAGTTAAAAGATTTTTCTATAATAAATAGAACAATCTGAAAAACATTTGACCAGAAATTGTGCTGATTTGTGTCAAGTTGTCACAAAAATCACCACTTCTCAAAATTTTAGTTTACAAATTTTTGCTCTTTAAATATGGAGCGGAAAAAGATAGAGTGCCCATACTGCAAAAAAGACATTTTTGAACATCACTATACTCGGCATTATAATTCTAAGAATCATCTGAAAAATAAAGATATTTATGAAAAAAGAACTAAATTATTTGAGGACTTGGGCTAAAGAGAATCAAATCGATGGTCACGAAAAGATGTACAATATAGAAAAATTGCGTGAACTAAAGAAAAATTTTAAGGAAAGTAAAAAAGATTCTCAATCTATTTAATGATGAAAAAATTCATTCAATAGCTGAAAAATTGGCTATCGAAACTAACGACAAAACTAAGTCAGAAATGATCGAAGAAATTGATAAAACGATTAATGAGAAACCTGAAAATATCATTGATGTAGAAGTTTTATCCTCAATACACGGTCTATTTAAGCAATACATTTTAACAAATTTGAAACGACAATTTCATGTCAATTTACAAATATCTTTCTATTTTGCGCCCAGAAAATTAAAAGGTTTAATCGAAAAAATTTCAAGAAACTGTGAAAAATAGTAAAGGATATCTCTCTTTAGAATGCGAATACGAACGAACTTTAGTGAACGGTGAAACACAAACTTGTCCAATGTACTTTACTATAAAAGCAGACGAGATCTTTGATGTAAACGACTTTATTTCTAAACAATTTAATAAATTAACACATCGAGAACAGACAAATCATCCAAATCGAGGTTCTGGATGGACATTAAAACGCTGTAAACCACTGATTTTGAGCCTTAATAAACACGAATTTATGAACGCAGGATCATATATCGATTTATTACAAGAGATCAAGGTAAAGAAAGCTTGTGTAAATATCAAAAATGAAGATGACTATTGCTTTATTTACTCTATCCGATGTGCAATTGAAAAATCAAAATTTCATCCTGAACGTGTAAAACAATATGAAAAATTTGTAAATGACGAGATATTTTCTGGGTTCGACTATCCTATGTCTTTAAAAGATATACAATTATTTGAGAAACGAAGCAGTAAAGCAAAGTATAATTATCCGAAAAATGGTCTGTAAATGTCTATAGTTTTGATGAAAAACTCAATATTGTTCCGTTGCAAATTTCAGAAGTTTTATGACGCCAAATTAGAAATCAATTTATTGTATGTAAAACAAGATGAAAAAATCTCATTATGTTTTGATAACAGATTTAAACAAAACTTGTATTTTCTCAGTTATCTAAGTGTAAAAATAAAAAATTTCTATGCAGAAGATGTTTAAGCCATTTCTACAAATCTGGAGATTTAACAGATCATTTAGAAATTTGCAAGCAACACGAAATTTGTAAGCCAATTATGCCGTTTCCGGGTCAAACAACTAAATTTACCAATTACCAAAAGAAATTTAGCCATCCGTACGTTATTTATATGGATTTTGAAAGCATATTAGAGAAGATTTCCCACATGCAAAAACAATCCGCAAAAATCGACTACAACCAAGATTCAGAAGCATATTCCTTATGGTTTTACTCTATATTTAGTGTCTAATGTGACCAATCGTATGTACAAGCCGATATGTTATCGAGCAAAAAAATGAAGAAGAGTTGCCGAACGTTCCTGCAAAAATTGTTTGAAGAACTCAATAAATTATCGAAGTACATAGCTAAAAAATATAATTCAAAGAACATGAAGCCCATGAAATTGACTGACGAAGAAGAAATTTCGTATCAAAATTCAAATCTTTGCCACATTTGTGAAGAAATATCGTATCAAGACACTGAAAAAACTTTAGGGTTTTTACCAATAATTGGAGTTCTGCTTATGATGCATTCAAAAAATGCAGAGATCACTGTCATTTGACTGGAAAATTTCGAGGTGCAGCTCATAGAATTTGTAATCTGAATTTGAAATTTCCTCAGAATATTCCCGTTTTCTGTCACAATATGTCTAATTACGATACGCATTTGTACATAAAAGAATTGGCAAAACAATACGGTAATGTTGATTTGATTGCAAACACCGATGAAAAATATATAAATTATTCTGTAAATTCTGGATATGGCTATGAATTCGAAGGTGATAAGCCAAGAAAATTCATCAAGTTTTCGTTTGTAGACACGTTCAGATTCATGGCCTCGTCTATTGAAAAATTAGCGAAAAATTTAAAGAAAGAAGACTTCAAACATACAAATCATTTTATACAGGATGGACTGAATGAAATTATAGAAAGACAGCCAAATGACGACGACGAGATTTTTAAAATTCTATCTGGAAAAGGAATATTTCCCTATGAATTTATCGACAGTATTGAAAAACCTTGATTACACAGAAGAATTGAGAATTCAAGATTTTCTATTCACTTTTGACAGATGAGAGCATATCTGAGAAAGATTTTCAACACTACTTAAATGTTTGGAACAAATTAAAAGAGAAAAATCTAGGAAATTACTCTGATCTCTATAACATTCAAGATGTTCTATTGCTCGCTGATATCTTTGAAAATTTTAGGAATATTTGTTTGAATTGCTATAAGCTTGATCCAGCACACTATCTAACAGCTCCCAGTCTCGCATGGGATGCTATGTTAAAATTAACGAAGATAGAATTACAATTAAATAGTGATTATAATATGTTATTTTGATGATCGAAAAAGGTATTCGCGGAGGCATTTCTCAGTGTATTAAACGATATGTGAAAGCAAATAAACAAATATTTAAAAGATTTTGATAAGACAAAGCCCGAAAACTATTTTACTCTATCTCGATGCAAACAACCTTTATGGGTATGGTCTTATGCAAAAACTGCCGTTTAGTGATATCAAGTGGATGGATCCTAAAAACGTATACAAAAGAAGAGTGGCAAGAAACAATTTTAGAAACTCACTGGCGACGAAGATTATGGTTATATTCTCGAAGTCGATCTTGGATATCCAACAAATTTACACGAACATCACAAGGATTTACCTCTTGCTCCAGAACATTTTAAAAACAAACTTTTGCACAACTCTACTGGATAAAACTGAATACGTTGTTCATTCGAGAAATTTGAAGTTCTATTTGGAACAAGGTATGATTTTGAAACATGTGAATAGAGTTATTGCATTCGATCAGAAGCCTTTTATGAAAGAATACATTGATTTTAACACAAACATGAGAACCAAAGCTACAAGCGACTTTGAAAAGGACTTTTATAAGCTGATGAACAACTCAGTTTTTGGAAAATCTATGGAAAATGTGAGTAACAGATGCGATATTAGACTAGGAAATGAAGAATTTTCAATGAAACAAGCTAAGAAAACAAATTTCAAATGCTTTAACATCTTTGACGACAACTGTATAGCGAGTCACATGTACAAACAAAAGGTTAAATTTAACAAACCGATTTACATAGGATTTTCAGTTCTCGACCTCTCAAAATTGCTAATGTACGAGTTTTATTACAACAAATTAAAGAAGTTTGATCCAGATTTGAATCTAGTGTTACATGGATACAGGACAAGTTATTTCCTAGAATTGAAACGAGATCCTTTTAAAATTATTAAAGAAAAATATAGATTGACTTTGATACAAGTGATTATCCAAAAGATCATGAATGTTTCACTACTAAAAATAAGAAGGTAATAGGGAAATTCAAAGATGAGTTAAATAGCGAAGTTTTAGAAGAATTTTGTGGTTTAAGGTCTAAGATGTACTCGTACAAATATCTAGATAAAAACCCAGTTAGGTGTAAAGGAATTAAGAGAAGCGTTGTAAATAAAACAATAAATATCGAAAACTTGAAGAGATGTTTGTTCGAAGATAAAGAAGAATTTAGGGAGATGACAGTCATCAAAAGTTATAAACATGAGTTGTACACTGGTTACCAATAAACAAGCTGGCACTGAACGCTAAAGATTGATAAGAGAATTGTCCTAGAAAATAAGATCGATACAGTATCCGTATGGCTATAAAAATGAAGCAAAATCTGATATATTAGACGAATTAAATAAACTTGGAAACTTTGAAAATTGAGAAATAACCGGAAGTTTTTACGAATATGAATTGAAAAAGTCAAAGCTGTAATTTTTTCTATATAAATGGAGGCCCAAAAGAAATGTATAAAGTGTCAAGAATTTAAAGATTTGTCGAAGTTTTTTCAAGATAAGACTAGAAAAGATGGATTTATGCTATTATTGTAAGGATTGTAATAAGAAATATAGAAGAAGAATTATATGATAAAATGGAAAAATTAACTTTAGAAGAGAAAGAGTGCACACGGTGTAAAAAGGTTAAGAATATTTCAGAATTTTTATAATCTCCATTATAGTAAAGACAACAAACAAGCATATTGTAAAGATTGTGCTAAACAAATCTTTGCTAGACCCAGTTCTTTGCGTATGCGGAAGAGAAATTCAACATTTCTATAGTCTTAAAAGGACATTTACAAACAAAAAAAACTATCATAATTCGAATGTTTAACATTTTCATCGTGTAATTTAGATATTCTATAAATCAGTCGAGATTCTGCCATATTTGTAGTAAAATTATTTCCGTTGTATAAAATATTCAAAGATTCTTTCATTTGGTTATACAGATTGGTAGAATTTGGTTCGTCATCAATGAACAAAATCTCTAATTCAGGATATTTTATTTTTAGATGTTTTAATCGGTTTGGTATTTCTCGTTTCTGAGCTCTGATAACGTAATAAGGATATTCCCACATGTGATTCTTCTTAATTAACACAAAAACATGGTGTTTTTTCTTATCAAAATCTTTACATACCATATCTCTCTTCATTAATTCCATTCGCAATTCTTGATTCTCTATTTTCAAGGATTTCATTTGACCTGAAATTTGTAACTGTTTTATTTCATCTTTTAACTGCTTATTTTTCGTTTTTGAGTTTGTACTCACCATATTTTCTAATGGAAGGTAATACTTCTTTCGTAACCCAATTTTTAAACAATTTCGCTTCTGGTTTATGCGATCTCAAAATTAAAGAATAAAGTCCAGAATTCATTAACGAAAACAGTGTTATTTTGGGAAGTTTGAAGGTAAGCTATTTATAGCCCCCCTTATATTTAGATTAAAATAGGAAGTTTTTTATTCATCTTCGTCAACGTTTATTCTGATCGTTTGCATAGTATTTTCATATTCTAGAATTTTTTGCTACGTCTTTAGCCTTTAAACCAGATCACATTGTTTTCGTCAACAATCGTAAAGATATGTTTGTTATTGAATTTTAGTTGATTATTGAGTAGGTCTACAACTGACTCCATTTAAATAGAAATAAAATTTAACTAGTAATTTTTATTTCAGTATAAAGTCCAGATTCATTGATAAAAACAAGGGTCAGGATGAAGATTGTTAAGGGGTCCTATGGGATACGACTCTTGTAATTTATACATTCAAAAGTTGTTTTCTTGAAAAATTTGAAGGTAAGAACGATTCGTCCCCCCCCCTTGATTCATCATTCTTTCGACAATCTTAAAATATATTGTTGTTTTACTCTCATTATTTATTAAATTTCCCTCAGAGTCTTGTATAGTTAGAACGATTTTTTGAATTCTTTTAATATTTTTTCTAATTGGAATATAATCGATTTCATTCGGTTTTTCACTGATTTTTGATCCATAAGCAACATTTGGGAAAAAAGTGTACAAAATTTCAGATTCTTTGTGTAAATGTTCGGTATGATTTTCAAAACTAGGTTCAACGAGATTGCAGTGCACTTCAATTACATCGAACGGTCTAAATTTTGGCGTTTTATTTCCTAAATATACCTGATTTGGCTCAATAGTTTCTTGAACAAACCCTAATAAATCTACAATAATTGCTGAAAACATTATTCTTACTGGTGATTTTATTTGAATTTTATTAGAGAGATAATTTTTTTGCATTTTCAAACTTGTTTTCGTCAAAGTTTAAAGATTTATCTGATTGTTTGAATGTTTTCAGATAATTTTTAAGGGAATTTTTTATTTGATCGAAAGTATTATATCCTTTGTTTAAACCATAGTATTTTGTTATGTTCTTCTCACTAAATCCTATACAATAAGGAGAAACTTTCACTAATATTTATTACAAAATTATCAGAATAAAAGCCGCTTAAACCGATAAAATAATTTGATTCTTCCTCTAAGTGTATAGGATGTTCCAAGTTTAAAACTAATTTAGAAGCTTTTCTGAAGTCAACTTGAAGAGCTTCATTTTCGCAAGCGTTGCTTCAAGATGAAAAATCTTCTATTTAAATGGAGAAATTTTTTAAAGCAAAAAGATCAGATAAAACTTCAAACGTTTGAAGAAAATAAGAAAGATCAACCAATCAGATTGTTAATTGTTGGTTCAAGTGGATGTGGAAAAACAACTTTACTATTGAATTGTATCTACAATAGGTTGATTCCTTATTCCAATTTTGTACGTCTTTAGTAAATCTTTAGAACAAGACGCCTATAAAAAATTACAAGAAAGATTTTGAAAATATTGAGAAAAACTTAAACAAAAAAATATCACATTTTTATAATGCTTCTGAGGACATAGTTTCCGTTAAGCGAATGTAAACCCAATTCGTTAATCGTTTTTTGATGATTGTATTTTGGAAAATCAGGACGTTATTAAGGAATATTTCGTAAATGTCTCGTCACAAAAAACATATCTTGTATCTATCTTTCCCAATGCTTTTCAAAGGTTGATAAAACAAGTTATAAGAAATAACCTGAATATGTTGTGTATTTTTAAGCAAGATGATCACTATTCGAGAAAGATTTACAACAATTATGTGGGATCTGATATGAGTTTTTTAACCACTTTTAATGAATTGTGTGATAAAATTTGGAAAGAAGACTATGGATTTTTAACTATTAATCTAACTTTGAAGCCTAAAAATGGTAAATATTTGAATAAATTTTCCAATATAAACGTGTGATAATCTAGTTGTTTTCATGATTTTACGTTCACGTTTACGTTTCGTGTTCTCGTTTTTACGTTCCACGTTCACGTTCCACGTTCACGTTCATGTTTCACGTTCATGTTTCCACGTTCATGTTTCACGTTCGTGTTTCACGTTCGTGTTTTTACGTTTCACGTTCGTGTTTCACGTTCCACGTTCACGTTTTACGTTCCACGTTCACGTTTTTACGTTCCACGTTTCAAAATTTTCCTAAATAAATGGCGCGAAAACGTAACTTCTGAAGAAGCGAAAAAACTTGATCAAATAGAAAAGAAATTAATCAAAGAATTTAAAGAACAGATTCGAATTGATGAAAAAGAACAAGAATTTATTCAAAAAATTAATCAACCTGTTAACTTCTGCAATAAAAAATGTTGAGGGCAAAAATTGAAAATGTTTTAAGCGATAATCAAAATTTAATGAAATTTGGTTCCAGTTGTACGACAATTTGCTGATATTTCACAATACCAGAATCTGAGTTTGAATTGCCAAAATTACCATCTTCAACACCATTTAGACCTCGAATCATTGAAGACTCTACCATAGTTGAACCAATAAGTCCTGGAACAACGGATATAATAATTGGTGAAATTGGTAAAAAATTTCTTCCTAGAGCAAAGGATGATAAATTTGGTTTGTATTGGGACAGAAAAAAGAAAAGTTTTATGATTGGAAATTTGCCCGTGGGTGAATTTTGAGCATAATGATATCATTATTAATGAAAAAAAAAACATATGAAGGAACTCAAGGTTTATGGAGATTATTAACAGGCACTGATGTTCCAAAAGACGGTTTATATTCTGAAGAAGACTTGAAAAAGTATTACTGAAATTTTATGGAAATCTGATTCAATTTACAAAAAATAATGATCCATCAACTAAGAAACCAAAGTCAAGTAAAGGTAAAAAATATCTCAATTTGATTAAACCAATTTGGGAAAAAAGAATCGAAGGATCAGGTCGTGAGAAAATACAATGATAATACGATTGAGTACAGATATATCGACGATTTGACAAAACTCGATGGAATTATTAATTATATTTATGCTCAAGAGAAGGCTGGAAACAACAATTTTTTGAACGAAAAGAAAGCGAATTAAAGATTTTATTTCGAAACAAACTTGATGAAAATGATTGAAAAACCTGATGGAATTAAATATTTAAAACGAGTTTTGCCGGCAATAAGTTCATCTATGATTGAAGGTAGCGGACTTTTGAATGATTTTATCAACAATTTACCTTTTGAATTACACGTACCAACTTATTATCAGTATCTGGGGCCTGGCACAAAACTCGAAAAAAGACTAAAAAGAGGAGATCCTGGTATAAATAAATTAGATCAAGCTGCTTATGGAACACGATATTTTTTATGCAAAACATAGAGACACAAATTCCAGACATATAGCAGATAAAGTTTTGCAAGATAAGGCAAATGGGTAGATTTTTATCTAAAGATGCTAGTTTAGGTGAAAGATTTGTTGCGCTTCCAACAGCCTGGAGCAATGTTTTTGAAGAGAAAACTAGGAATGGGAATCGAAGAGAACTTGAAATTTTAACTATATAAATGGAGGTGAACGTAAATTTCAGCAAAAATCAGAAAGAAAAAAATAAAATCCGCTTTCAAGAAGAAAATACCCGTTAGTATTCAATTTAAAATAGATCAACTAAAAAAATGGCGAAGATAAGATATTTTTAACAAATAGACAATACAATAAACTCGAACAAAACATAAGAAAAACGATAAAGGTGTCAGAATAGAATTTTCTTATAATCAGTTGAAAGAACTTAAAAAATGGTGGACTTTTGAAAGATTTATTAGATTTTGGAGAAAATATTCCAGTTGTTAAAAATGTTGCTCCTTATTGTTCGTAAAGCTGCTCCAATCGTTAAAAAGGATGTGATTCCTATTGTTCGAAACATTTTAAATTGGTTAGATAAAGAGTTGGAAGATGTTACAGGATCTGGATTAGATGAAAAAAACTTTGAATTACGTGAAATCAAACATTGAAAAAAAAAATTTAAACCTTTAACATTCGGGGAATTGGAAGAAATCTGAAAAATATTAAACATTTTAGAGGAATCTTCATGAGAGATACATTACCTGAAAAAGTTAAGAAATTTGAATGTGGAATTGTGAATTTAGACTCGATTATGGGAAGTGGAACACATTGGATTTGTTATTATAAAAATGATAAGAATGCATATTATTTTGATTCGTATGGAAGAATTGAGGAACAAACCACCTATAGAATTGATTAAATATTTGAAAAAAATCAAGCGTCTACTACAATGATTCTCAGATTCAAGACTATAAAGATCCCCCCCAATTTGTGGTCATTTATGTGTTTTTGTTTTGAATGAACTGAGTAATGGTAAAGATTTTAAAGAAGTTGTTAACAAATTATTGCTTAATAAATATGGATTCACAAAATATTTTTGACGTATTTGGAAACACAAATTATTCAAAATGTAGATAATAGTTTGAATTTTGATAGTTTGAGAAATGAGTTTGATAACAAGTTAGAAAATGTATTACAAAAACCTTCCAGATTCAGATATGTTTGCTGTCGAGAGATTGAAGATTTTTAAAGCAGAATATGATAACAAAACTTGCAAATTTCATGAGTTCAAATGAAGTTGCTGATAAAATAAAAACATTGGAAAAAGAAGTTGATGATGGTGTAAAAAAAATTATTTACCAATTTAATGTCTCATATCGAAAAAGCTGATGGAAATTACTGAAGCAATCAAAGTTGAAAAGAATTATGTTAGTTTAGCTAATAAGAAAAGAATTGTCGGTGTTCGACCTGGTATTGACAAACATGATGTTGTTGTTAAAGAACAAATTTTAAAACCTCTAAAATTATCAGAAAACATCGATATTGTTGATTTACATGATCCGAATGTTAAAAATGCCTTAGATTTTAAAGGAAAAAAGAATTAGCGGTGTTTAGTAAAGGAATTATTAATCCATTTGATGTTGTTGTAATGATTCAATTAGAAGATCCTATTAAAATGTTTAATGAACTAAAACAAAATTATGAGAATCATAAAACAGCATGTTAAAGATTTTACAACAGAAGTCTATGAAAAACTTGATTGAAAGAAAGTAAAAGATCAGTAGACGATGTTGGTGAATTACTTGATAAAGTAAATAAAACTAGAAGAAAACTTTAATACATATAAAAAATGATGTTAATGTATTAGTTGGTGAAGTAAATTAACAAAATTCTGGAAGATTTTTATACACATTTCAATGAGGAAAGTAAACTTTTTTAAAGATTTTGATACACGTTTCAATGAGAAAATAACACATAATAATGAATTACTTAAAAAGTATAGATGATCGATACTCTTTATATCTCGATAAAAGTAAATAAACTAGAAGAAAACTTTAATAAATTTAAAAGAAGATGTCGATAAAACTTTTGAAAAACATCGACAACAGATTTAATGGAGTAGGTGGTTACGATGGACTAATTTTCCTTATATAAATGGCGCTCATATACTGTGTGAGGTGCAAAGAGAAAACTGCCACAAACGATATAAAAATTACTATGCAAACATTAACGGAGTTAAGAGAATTTCTGGAAAATGTGCTGAATGTAACTCAAAAAAGAGCCAATTTATAAAAACTTGATTTTGAAATTTTTTCTTAATAAATAGAGATGGCGGGACATTACAGTGCTTTCGATCTTTTTATCATGCAACACGAAAGAGATTTGAAAAAAAGAACATTGGGATGACATTTCTCAAAAATATGAATTATCCGAAGATATGATGAGATTATACGTAAACAAATTGAATTGGTATAACATTGCTAAATATCAAACTTTATCATCAGAGTTCATTCAAGAAAATATACATTATCAATTAAAAGATCATATTGTCTGTTCTTTGTCTCTATCAACACCTTGAGTATAAAGTTTTTGGATGAAAACAAAGATACAGTTGATTGGAACAATATTATAGATAGCGGTTACTATCCTGTGCAAATTTTATTGAAATATGTGACCGAGATCGCAAAATTTAAGGAAGAGAATCCTGGAATATGACGAAGTAGATCATTAAAAATGACTCTAATCTTTTTAATTATTTTACTAAAATTTATATCTTTTCTTATAAAAACGTACATTAGATCGATGAAAAAATGATATCTTTCTTATACATGATGTTTAAAATTTCTAAATTTTCTCTTATTAAATGGCGGACTACAGAAAATATGCTAGTGATATTGAAAGGGCGGAGTTTAAAAATTTCTATCCAATTAGTAAACAACATTTGAATGAACCGAATAAAAGAACTGAGTTTTAATATTGATTTTGGAGATAACTTTTGCTCGTCTAACTTCCAGTTTTATATTTCTGGAACTTTAACAAAACAAGATGGTCAAGCATATCTTGGAACTGATAATGTTAGATTAATCGATAATTTTATACCGTTTTTATTTTCTAAGATTGAAGTAAGAAAACACAATAAATTGATAGAAGAAGTCGAAAACTGTGGCCAATTAAGCACAATTAAAGGAACTATTTCGTATTACTCAAAAAGTGATGTTATTTTCTCAAACTTCTAATGGCTTTGAATCAGATTTTAAATTTGGTGTTTTTTGAAGCAGCTGGAAATTTATCTCATTTTGGATTAGGATTTTTTTGAAAATGTTTACTATTCCGATCTATAAAGGAGGATTTTATCTAAGTTTTATAAGAGCAGAAGACGATGATGTTGATTCTGAAGACTGCAACTGGAAATGTTATGCCTGTTGATGGAAAAATAACAATTACAGATTTTTTTATTAGAGTTCCAATGATTGATTATAAAATCACGAGTAAAATAAGGTTGATTGATGAAATTACAAAAAGTCAAAACATTATGTTTAATTTTCTAGATTGGCAATGTATTGAACAAAAAGGTATTTCCGGAACAACTTATTCGTTCGATATCACAAATATTTATAGAAATATCTTCAATCCCAAGTTCGTTATCATAGGTTTTCAAACAGATAGACAGAATAATCAAGAAAAAAAATCCTTCAAAGTTTGATAGTTTGGATGTAAAAAATATCAGAGTAAAATTGAACGGTTCTTATTATCCAGATGAATTACAAAATTTAAACATTTCCGGAGGTCTTTTCAGAATCATGTATCAGATGTATCAAGATTTTAAGAAAGTTTACTGTAATAATAAGGAAATGTATTACAATCCTAAAGAATTTTTAGCGAATAGACCTATTTATGTCATTGATACAACAAAGAGTTTGACAAATATTTCTGGTTCAAAGAACGATATAATTATCAATATGGATTTTCAAAAAGCTGTTACAAACGCGATTTGTTATGTTGTTGTTGTCTCTGAGAAATTTTTAGCCTATGATGTGATTAAGAACGATATTAGAGAAATTCAGTAAAATTTTTGAAAAAATCGTCTTATTGTCTATATTATTCATTGGATAATTCTACAACTTTACAGAATTGTTAAAGACATTGATATAAGTATTCATTTTTAATTTCAAAAGAATATCTTAAAAAATGGGGATGATATTAACAAAAAACTATTCCAAGGTCATCTTAAGGGTTGGACTGGAAGTTATGATTTTAAAAAAATACTTTAATATTTACTGATCCTATATACCAAATTTCAGCAAAAAAGCTCCAATAGTTCTCGAGATATAAGAGTTTTAAGATAAGGGATGATTGGGGTAGTTTTTGAAAATTTTGTCATTTTCATGAAATTTTAAGTTGAACTCGCTTGTTTTTGAAGTTTCAGATTTTTCTGATAATTTTTTTTATTTTTTTATGAATATTAAGAAATAGGGGGATGATTTCACCCCTTATGGATAAGTTAAGTCGAAAGAGTTAAGTATTTACTATATGTGTACCAAATTTCATTAAAATCGGTTGAGTGGTTTTTGAAATATAAAATTATTAATAAACTTGTAAACTAGCACTCCTAATTGAACAACTTATTATAGCAGAGATATAGCTTATAACTTTCGAGACTCTCCGTAGCTCAGTTGGTAAGACGCTTTGCCTTCAAAAGCCTGATGTTCTGGGTTCAAATCCCAGAGCATCAGGCGCGCTTTTTATTGAGGAAGACATGGTTGTCGTTCAGTGGTTGGGGACAAGTCTTTACACGAGTGGCCATAAGTGTAATGACTATAGAACAAGCCGAGTAATGACAACTGTGGTTGGCGCGCCATTTGCTTCCTCACCTTTCCACTTCATTCCTTAATTCCTTCTCTTCCTTAATTCGTACATTCCTTCTCTTCCTTAATTCGTTCATTACATTCATCATTCACATCATTCATTAATACAACATTACACTTACAAAACACCCGACACAAATTCCCTAAATTGTATCTCTCCATCAACTTCTACACAGTAGATACCAAAGAAAAAAATGAGACTTGGGAACAAAAAAATTCCAGAGTCTAAGACCCGAATTACAGCTCCTAGCCATTAACTTGGTTGGACAGTAGCAGTGCAGGGCCAAGTCTCTAAACAATAGGACACCGTAGAAGTTGAATGTGATGTGATTCCCCATAGCGCAAACACGCACACTAACAACACTACACCCAAAGACACAATCATTCATTTTGTCTTTTACAATAATTGATGATGTTCATATTATTCTCTTTCATTCCTTCTAAAACATTCAAAAATATACTCTTTCGCTGATGAAAAATCTCGATTTCTTCCGGAATAATCTTTGTAGTCATAGACAAAATATCCTAAATAGTTGTACAATAGAATGAAATTATTTCTATTTATCTCTGTTGTAGAAATGTAAACACAAACATTTGCGCTGAAAAATTTATATCTCGGCAGACTTAGTTCCATAATCTCCATTTATAAAAAAATCTTTTTGTTTAAATGGAAGAGTATAATGCCAACTGTTACAAGTGTCTAATAGAGGAGAAATTATCGATAAAAGATATTTAGTTTGTAGAGGTTGTAATTTAATTTTGTTAGAAAGACCTAAACCTAAGAAATTTACGAAATAAATTAACACATTTGAATAACCTGCTTACAAAATTGCAATATGGAGACAAGAAGCAAACAAAATTTGTTACAGAATTTAGAAAACAGAATAAAAAATTTTTACTTATCTCTTGGAACCATTGACAAAATTATTTTCCTTTTCAAAGAATACATTAGGTTTGTAGGTATCGATACACACGTTTATTATGAAAAGATATTACCTGTATTTTTTCATTATCTGGATGTTGAATTTGTCTACGATTTTAAGCCAGAAACCCTCGATGATTTTATAGTACATTTGGAGAAATTAAACGAGGAACCTCTTGAAAAGAATGCGGTTTTACTCACATTCTCCCCGACTTCTCGAGTGATTGTTAGCAAATTTCATTTTTTCCGTCTTTAAAATTTTTTCTATTTAAATGGAGTTCTTGAAAGAGTTAAATGATATTGGAGAATGTAAGTTTAAAGAGTATAAGAAGTTAAATGAATTGGAAGAAAGGAAGAAACATAGAATCTTGAATTTGGAGAAAATGAAAGATAAAATTCGGGTTTACAATAATTGCCGAGTTGGAAGATTGTAAAGTTACACTTGCCGAACAGATTTTTGACTGTTTTGGATGAGAAAAAGATTAAAGAATTAAACAAAAATGAAAAATTACACTTGATTGTTACTGGAAAGAAGACTATAAAAGATAAAGACTGTGTTACAATTAACTTTGTGGAATAAAGATTTTTTATTAAGATTTTTTGATTTTTTCATTAAAACAGCTTATAAATGTAGAAGCTAACATTGAACAGTAAAAACAGCTAAAGATTCGGTTATTTAACATTCGTGCTTTCCTGTTACATTTTATTAGATTTGTTTTATAGTTCAATGGACAGTATTTTACATTGATTTTCTGTCTGTCCCAAAAGTGGTCTAGAACCGGCATACTGTTTGATTTTACAGATTCGTTTATTGTCCTTTAAACAGTATTTTCCCTTGATTTTCTGTCTGTCCCAAAAGTGTCCTAGAACCCTCATATTCATATCTACTGATTTGTATTAAATATTGTGTGTTACTATTAGGTATCTGAGATTTAGTAGAAGGCGTTTATTATATCATAAAATAAGGCAATGTGGCTTAAACTGAATGAAAATAATTTTTTGAAGAATAATTTACGTTTCCAAGGAAACCACACATAATGTTTTGTTAAGTTTCGGATATCTTTTGATTTTTATTAACTATTGTGTGTTACTATTAGTTTGATGATATTTAGTAGAAGGCGTTTAATATATCATAAATAGTGCAATGAGACTAAAACTGAAATAAAATAATTTTCCAAAGAATAATTTACGTTTCTTAGGAAACCACTTAATGTTATGTTAGTTTCGATATCTTTTGATTTGTATTAACTATAGTGTGTTACTATTAGTTTTCTGACATTTAGTAGAAGGCGTTTAATATATCATAAATAGTTCAATGTGACTAAAAACTGAATAAAATAATTTTCCAAAGAATAATTTACGTTTCCTAGGAAACCACTTAAATGTTATGTTAGTTTCGATATCTTTTGATTTGTATTAACTATTAGTGTGTTACTATTAGATTGCTGAGATTTAGTAGAAGGCGTTTTATTATATCTTAAATAGTACAATGAGACTTAAAACTGAATAAAATAATTTTCCAAAGAATAATTTACGTTTCCTACTAGGAAACCACTTAATGTTATGTTAGTTTCGATATCTTTTGATTTTGTATTAACTATACGTGTGTTACTATTCTAGTTTGCCGAGATTTAGATGTAGAATTTTCGTTAATAGTATCATAAATAGTACAAAGAGACTAAAACCTGAAATAAAATAATTTTCCAAAGAATAATTTACGTTTCCTAGGAAACCACATAATGTTTTGTTAGTTTTCGATATCTTTTGATTTTTATTAACTATAGCGTTTTACTATTAGGTAGCTGAGATTTAGTAGAAGGCATTTATTATATCATCTATAGTACAATGTGGCTTAAACTGAATAAAATAATTTTCCAAAGAATAATTTACGTTTCCTAGGTAAACCACTTAATGTTTTGTTAGTTTCGGATATCTTTTGATTTGTATTATACTATTAGTGTGTTACTATTATTTAGCATGGAGATTTAGTAGAAGAGCGTTTAATATTTTAATAAATAGTAACAATGTGACTAAAGCTGAATAAAATAATTTCCAAAGAATAAAATAATAATTTACGTTTCCTAGGAAACCACTTAATGTTTTGTTAGTTTCGATAATCTTTTGAATTTGTATTAACTATAGCGTGTTACTATTAGGTAGCTGAGATTTAGTAGAAGGCATTTAATTATATAATAAAATAGTACAATGTGGCTTAGAACTGAAATAAAATAATTTTTCCAAAAAAATAATTTACGTTTCCTAGGAAAACCACTTAATATGTTTCTGTTAGTTTCGATATCTTTTTAAATTTGTATTAACTATAGTGTGTTACTATTAGTTTGCTGAGATTTAGTAATTTGGCGTTCTATATATCATAAATAGTACAATGTTGCTAAAACTGAATAGAATAATTTTCCTAAGAATAATTTACGTTTCCTAAGAAACCACTTAATGTTTTGTTAGTTTCGATATCTTTTGATTTGCATAACTATACTGCGTTACTATTAGTTTACTGAGATTTAGTAATTAGGCGTTTAATATATCATAAATAGTACAATGTGGCTAAAACTGAATAAAATAATTTTCCATCGAATAATTTACGTTTCCTAGGAAACCACTTAATGTTTTGTTAGTTTCGATATCTTTTGATTTGTATTCAACTATAGTTGTGTTACTATTAGTTCGCTGAGATTTAGTAGAAGACGTTTATTATATCATAAAATAGTACAATGTGGCTTAAAACTGAATAAAATAATTTTCCAAAGAATAATTTACGTTTCCCTAGGAAACCACTTAATGTTTTGTTAGTTTCGATATCTTTTAATTTGTATTAACTAATAGTGTGTTACTATTAGTTTAGCTGAGATTTAGTAGAAGGCGTTTAATATATAATAAATAGTACAATGTGAACTAAAACTGAATAAAATAATTTTCCAAAGAATAATTTACGATTCCTAGGAAACCACTTAATGTTTTGTTAGTTTCGATATCTTTTGATTGTATTGGTAACTATAGTGTGTTATTTACTATTAGTTTGCTGAGAATTAGATTAGGCGTTTAATATATCATTAATAGCACAATGTGGCTAAAACTGAATTAAAATAATTTTCCAAAGAATAATTTACGTTTCCAAGGAAACCACTTAATGTTTTGTTAGTTTCGATATATCCTTTTGATTTGTATTAACTATAGTGTGTTACTTATTAGTTTGCTGGAGATTTAGTAGAAAGGACGTTTTAATATATCATAAATAGTACAATGTGGCTTAAACTGAATAAAATAAATTTTTTCCAAAAGAATAATTTACGTTTCCTAGGAAACCACTTAATGTTTTGTAAGTTTTCGGTATCTTTTGATTTGTATTAACTATAGTGTGTTACTATTAGTTTGCTGAGATTTAGTAGAAGGCGTTTTAAATATATCATAAATAGTTCAATGTGACTAAAACTGAAATAAAATAATTTTCCAAAGAATAATTTACGTTTCCCTAGGAAACCACTTAATGTTTTGTTAGTTTCGATAATATTTTTGATTTGTATTAACTATAGTGTGTTACTATTAGATTGCTGACATTTAGTAGAAGGCGTTTAATATATAATAAATAGTGCAATGTGACTAAAACTGAATAAAATAATTTTCCAAAAAATAATTTACGTTTCCTAGGAAACCACTTAATGTTTTGTTAGTTTCGATATCTTTTGATTTGTATTAACTATAGTGTGTTACTATTAGTTTTGCTGAGATTTAGTAGAAGGCGTTTAATATATCATAAATAGTACAATGTGACTAAAACTGAATAAAATAATTTTCAAAGAATAATTTACGTTTCCTAGGAAACCACTTAATGTTTTGTTAGTTTTCGATATCTTTTGATTTGTATTAACTATAGCGTGTTACTATTAGGTAGCTGAGATTTAGTAGAAGGCGTTTAATATATCATAAATAGTACAATGTGGCTTAAAACTGAATAAAATAATTTTCCAAAGAATAATTTACGTTTCCTAGGAAACCACTTAATGTTTTGTTAGTTTCGATATCTTTTTGATTTGTATTAACTATAGTGTGTTACTATTAGGTAGCTGAGATTTAGTAGAAGGCATTTAATATATAATAAATAGTACAATGTGTCTTAAACTGAATAAAATAATTTTCCAAAGAATAATTTACGTTTCCTAGGAAACCACTTAATGTTTTGTTAGTTTCGATATCTTTTGATTTGTATTAACAATAGTGTGTTACTATTAGTTTGCTGAGATTTAGTAGAAGGCGTTTAATATATCATAAATAGAGTAACAATGTGACTAAAACTGAATAAAATAATTTTCCAAAGAATAATTTACGTTTCCTAGGAAACCACTTAATGTTTTGTTAGTTTCGATATCTTTTGATTTGTATTAACTATTGTGTGTTACTATTAGTTTGCTGAGATTTAGTAGAAAGGCGTTTAATATATCATAAATAGTACAATGTGACTAAAACTGAATAAAATAATTTTCCAAAGAATAATTTACGTTTCCTAGGAAACCACTTAATGTTTTGTTAGTTTCGATATCTTTTGATTTGTATTAACTATAGTGTGTTACTATTAGTTTGCTGAGATTTAGTAGAAGGCGTTTAATATATCATAAATAGTACAATGTGACTAAAACTGAATAAAATAATTTTCCAAAGAATAATTTACGTTTCCTAGGAAACCACTTAATGTTTTGTTAGTTTCGATATCTTTTGATTTGTATTAACTATTGTGTGTTACTATTAGTTTGCTGAGATTTAGTAGAAGGCGTTTAATATATCATAAATAGTACAATGTGACTAAAACTGAATAAAATAATTTTCCAAAGAATAATTTACGTTTCCTAGGAAACCACTTAATGTTTTGTTAGTTTCGATATCTTTTGATTTGTATTAACTATAGTGTGTTACTATTAGTTAGCTGAGATTTAGTAGAAGGCGTTTAATATATCATAAATAGTACAATGTGGCTAAAACTGAATAAAATAATTTTCCAAAGAATAATTTACGTTTCCTAGGAAACCACTTAATGTTTTGTTAGTTTTCGATATCTTTTGATTTGTATTAACTATAGTGTGTTACTATTAGTTAGCTGAGATTTAGTAGAAGGCGTTTAATATATCATAAATAGTACAATGTGACTAAAACTGAATAAAATAATTTTCCAAAGAATAATTTACGTTTCCTAGGAAACCACTTAATGTTTTTGTTAGTTTCGATATCTTTTGATTTGTATTAACTATAGCGTGTTACTATTAGGTAGCTGAGATTTAGTAGAAGGCGTTTATATATTATAATAAATAGTACAATGTGGCTTAAAACTGAATAAAATATTTTTCCAAAGAATAATTTACGTTTCCTAGGAAACCACTTAATGTTTTGTTAGTTTCGATATCTTTTGATTTGTATTAACAATAGTGTGTTACTATTAGTTTGCTGAGATTTAGTAGAAGGCGTTTAATATATAATAAATAGTACAATGTGACTAAAACTGAATAAAATAATTTTCCAAAGAATAATTTACGTTTCCTAGGAAACCACTTAATGTTTTGTTAGTTTCGATATCTTTTGATTTGTATTAACTATAGTGTGTTACTATTAGTTTGCTGAGATTTAGTAGAAGGCGTTTTAATATATCATAAATAGTACAATGTGACTAAAACTGAATAAAATAATTTTCCAAAGAATAATTTACGTTTCCTAGGAAACCACTTAATGTTTTGTTAGTTTCGATATCTTTTGATTTGTATTAACTATAGTGTGTTACTATTAGTTTGCTGAGATTTAGTAGAAGGCGTTTAATATATCATAAATAGTACAATGTGACTAAAACTGAATAAAATAATTTTCCAAAGAATAATTTACGTTTCCTAGGAAACCACTTAATGTTTTGTTAGTTTCGATATCTTTTGATTTGTATTAACTATAGTGTGTTACTATTAGTTTGCTGAGATTTAGTAGAAGGCGTTTAATATATCATAAATAGTACAATGTGACTAAAACTGAATAAAATAATTTTTCCAAGAATAATTTACGTTTCCTAGGAAACCACTTAATGTTTTGTTAGTTTCGATATCTTTTGATTTGTATTAACTATAGTGTGTTACTATTAGTTTGCTGAGATTTAGTAGAAGGCGTTTAATATATCATAAATAGTACAATGTGACTAAAACTGAATAAAATAATTTTCCAAAGAATAATTTACGTTTCCTAGGAAACCACTTAATGTTTTGTTAGTTTCGATATCTTTTGATTTGTTATTAACTATAGTGTGTTACTATTAGGTAGCTGAGATTTAGTAGAAGGCGTTTAATATATCATAAATAGTACAATGTGGCTAAAACTGAATAAAATAATTTTCCAAAGAATAATTTACGTTTCCTAGGAAACCACTTAATGTTTTGTTAGTTTCGATATCTTTTGATTTGTATTAACTATAGTGTGTTACTATTAGTTAGCTGAGATTTAGTAGAAGGCGTTTTAATATATAATAAATAGTACAATGTGACTAAAACTGAATAAAATAATTTTCCAAAGAATAATTTACGTTTCCTAGGAAACCACTTAATGTTTTGTTAGTTTCGATATCTTTTGATTTGTATTAACTATAGTGTGTTACTATTAGGTAGCTGAGATTTAGTAGAAGGCGTTTATTATATCATAAATAGTACAATGTGGCTTAAACTGAATAAAATAATTTTCCAAAGAATAATTTACGTTTCCTAGGAAACCACTTAATGTTTTGTTAGTTTCGATATCTTTTGATTTGTATTAACTATAGTGTGTTACTATTATTTAGCTGAGATTTAGTAGAAGGCGTTTAATATATCATAAATAGTACAATGTGACTAAAAGCTGAATTAAAATAATTTTCCAAAAGAATAATTACGTTTCCTAGGAAACCACATAATGTTTTGTTAGTTTCGATATCTTTTAATTTGTATTAACTATAGTGTGTTACTATTAGGTTAGCTGAGATTTAGTAGAAGGCGTTTATTAATATAATAAATAGTACAATGTGACTAAAAGCTGAATAAAATAATTTTCCAAAGAATAATTTACGTTTTCTAGGAAACCACTTAATGTTTTGTTAGTTTCGATATCTTTTGATTTGTATTAACTATAGTGTGTTTACTATTAGGTAGCTGAGATTTAGTAGAAGGCGTTTAAATTATTATATCATAAATAGTACAATGTGACTAAAACTGAATAAAATAATTTTCCAAAAGAATAATTTACGTTTCCTAGGAAACCACTTAATGTTTTGTTAGTTTCGATATCTTTTGATTTGTATTAACTATAGTGTGTTACTATTAGGTTTGCTGAGATTTAGTAGAAGGCGTTTAATATATCATAAATAGTACAATGTGGCTTAAAACTGAATAAAATAATTTTTCCACCGAATAATTTTACGTTTCCTAGGAAACCACTTAATGTTTTGTTAGTTTTCGATATCTTTTGATTTGTATTAACTATAGTGTGTTACTATTAGGTAGCTGAGATTTAGTAGAATGGCGTTTTATTATATTCATAAATAGTACAATGTGGCTTAAACTGAATGAAATAATTTTTTTCCAAATAATATTTACGTTTCCTAGGAAACCACTTAATGTTTTGTTAGTTTCGATATCTTTTAATTTGTATTAACTATAGTGTGTTACTATTAGGTATCTGACATTTAGTAGAAGGCGTTTAATATATCATAAATAGTACAATGTGACTAAAACTGAATAAAATAATTTTCCAAAGAATAATTTACGTTTCCTAGGAAACCACTTAATGTTTTGTTAGTTTCGATATCTTTTGATTTGTATTGGTACTATAGTGTGTTACTATTAGTTTTGCTGAGATTTTAGTAGAAGGCGTTTAATATAATCATTAATAGTACAATGTGGCTAAAACTGAATGAAATAATTTTCCAAAGAATAATTTAACGTTTTCCTAGGAAACCACTTAATGTTTTGTTAGTTTCGATATCTTTTGATTTGTATTAACTATAGTGTGTTACTATTAGGTAGCTGAGATTTAGTAGAAGGCGTTTAATATATCATAAATAGCACAATGTGGCTTAAAACTGAATAAAATAATTTTTTCAAAGAAAGAATAATTTACGTTTCCAAGGAAACCACTATAATGTTTTGTTAGTTTTTCGGTATCTCTTTTGATTTGTATTAACTATAGTGTGGTTACTATTAGTTTGCTGAGATTTAGTAGAAGGCGTTTAATATATCATAAATAGTACAATGTGACTAAAACTGAATAAAATAATTTTATTCCAAAGAATAATTTACGTTTTCCTAGGAAACCACTTAATGGTTTTGTTTAGTTTTGGTATCTTTTGATTTGTTATTAACTATAGCGTTTCACTATTAGGTTTAGCTGAGATTTAGTAGAAGGCGTTTATTATATCATCTAAATAGTACAATGTGGCTTAAACTGAATAAAATAATTTTCCAAAGAATATAATTTACGTTTCCTAGGAAAACCACTTAATGTTTTGTTAGTTTCGATATCTTTTGATTTGTATTAACTATAGTGTGTTACTATTAGTTAGCTGACATTTTAGTAGAAGGCGTTTAATATATCATAAATAGTACAATGTGACTAAAACTGAATAAAATAATTTTCCAAAGAATAATTTACGTTTCCTAGGAAACCACTTAATGTTTTGTTAGTTTCGATATCTTTTGATTTGTATTAACTATAGTGTGTTACTATTAGGTAGCTGAGATTTAGTAGAAGGCGTTTATTATATAAATCTATAGTACAATGTGGCTAAAACTGAAATAAAATAATTTTCCAAAGAATAATTTACGTTTCCTAGGAAACCACTTAATATTTTGTTAGTTTCGATATCTTTTAAATGGTATTAACTATAGTGTGATACTATTAAGGTTGCTGAGATTTAGAATTTGGCGTTTAATATATCATAAATAGTACAATGTGGCTAAAACTGAATAGAATAATTTTCCTAAGAATAATTTACGTTTCCTAAGAAACCACTTAATGTTTTGTTAGTTTCGATATCTTTTGATTTGTATTAACTATAGTGTGTTACTATTAGATAGCTGGTAGATTTAGTAAAA